>NC_064286.1:5620328-5789847 GCF_019186545.1 Solanum stenotomum
CCCACCCCACCCCCAAAAAAATTTAAGTTCGTTTTTAAAAAATATTTTTAATTTCAAAAATTATTTTTCTACCCTAGTAAAAATAAAAGATATTTCTCAAAAATAAAAATTCATTCATAAATCAAACACTAAAAATCTTTTCCGAAAAATATTTTCTATTCACCAACCAAACATGAGAAAATAAGTCAAAAATCAACTTGTTTTCCAGGAAAACATTTTCCTTCATACCAAACACACCCATAATGTGATATTTTTTCGTTTAAGTTAAACATGTACAATATTTTTCAAAATGTCTCACGTTATTAATAGTATCTAACACATTATAAATACCTTACTTTTCTTTTCTACTTTATATGTGAGACTTTCATTTACACACACCCAACAATTTGTTCTTCAAACAAAGCTCGACATGACCCATCACAATCCATGGACTAATCTAGATATTTATCATGCGCCGCTAGCTAGCTCACATATCATCCGAATATTTATGACCAACAAAACTCACTTGTTTTTTTTCTATGTCAATTTGACTCATAAATGAATAAATTTAAAGGCATTGTGTCAAACTTCAACTCTAAATTAAAGACATTATATCAGAGTCAAGTATACTTGCATTAAAGTTTAAACATCCAAATAATCACAATTCTTTTCACAAACTACTTTTTTAAAAAATATTTTTTAAAATTTTATAGTGTGATTTTTTTTTTTTTTTTTGGGCAACATTTTTATTAACATTTCAAAATTGATTTGATATACTTCAACTTCCCTTCCTTCCACTCCATAGCAAAAGTTCCCTATAGAAATCAGCAACAATGAAGATGAGCAGTACGCAAGGTCCACACTCTCTGGCCTTTCGGGTCATGAGACTCTGCCGTCCTTCGCTGCACGTCGAAATTCCGGTCCGATTTGACCCTTCCGATCTGTTGTTCGGTGAAGATCTCTTCGATGATCCCGTCGCCGCTTCTCATCTCCCTCGACTCCTCGCTGACACCGTCTCCGCCACCGCCGCTGACGGTAGTACCACCTCGGCTGATCCATCGGATCTCTCTTACCGGAATAGATTCCTTCTTCAGCATCCTTCTGATTCTCTTGGCCTCCCTGGTCTCCTCCTGCTCCCTCAGTCCTTTGGGTTAGCTTCGTTTTGCTTTCTCTATCTTAAATGTTAGTATTTTGGATTTAGTAGTGGTTTGACTATAGATTCCAAATATAGATGGACACTTTATTTGAATTTACGAAGATGGATTTGAAAAACAGGTTTGGAGCAATTTTCCAAATTTGGAATAACTCCAAGCTGGATTTTTGAAATAAAGTGAAAACGCTCTTGTGAATGTCGCTACACATAGTATCTGGATTTAAAATCATTACTTCCTTTCTTATTTTTGTAAGATACTATAAGGAGTAGTTAATATTTTTAGTTACATGATTGTAACTTACAGTGCTACTTTTTATGCAGTTTTAAAATGTGGACATTTAATTTTTAGAAATTGAAAGAAGTGATGTTCAAGTTGCTATATAATTGGATGTTTGGCCCTGTACTGTGATATCAGTCTTTGGGTTAGCTTCATTTTTCTTTGTCTAACTACAACGTTGTTGCATTGTATCTGGATTTAAAATCACTGAGTGCACTTCTTAAGATGTGCAGTACCTACTTTTATTGTAATTTAGAAGGCTATTACTATTTGGATAGTCCAATTGGTTTTAGTAGTGTTATTTTTGAAGTGCACTTCGTAATGTATACTACTTCTCAGTCATGATGAGATTGCACCAGGGATCAACCCTTAGTCCGTTCTTATTTGCCTTAGTGATCGACGAATTGACACCACATATTCAAAGGTAGGTGTCATGGTGTATGTTATTTGCAGAGGACATACTATTGATTGACGAGACACGCGGTAGAGTTAACGAGTGGCTAGAAGCCTGATGACAGGCCTTAGAATCTAAAGGTTTCAGATTGAGTAGGACTAAAGTTGAGTGCCTGAAGTGCAAGTTCAGTTTGAAGATCGATGCAAAATCCATAATCAAGAAAGGAAGTTTCAAGTTACTTGGGTCCATAATCCAAGGAGACGAGAAGATTAATTATTATGCCGCGCATCGTATTATAGAGGGTGGGTGGAATGAAGGCTCACATTTGGGGTACTATGTAATAAGAATGTGTTGCTAAGGCTTAAAGGTCAATTCTACCGAGTGGCGGTTGGACCACAATTGTTGTATGGGGCAGAGTGTTGGCCAACCAAGAACGCCCACATTCAAAGGATGAATGTAGTGGAGATGAGGATGCTCAAATAGATGTGTGGGCATATTAGGAGAGATATGATTAAGAATGAAGTTATACATGGTAAGGTGGGAGTGGGGTCCATGGTGGATAAGATGAGGGGAATGAGGCTGAAGTAGTTTAGGCATGTGAGGAGGAGGTGCTTGGATGTGCCAGTAAAGAAGTGGGAGAGGCTGACTATTACATGAGTTAGAAAAGGTAGAGGTAGGCCGAAGAAGAACTAAGGGGAGGTGATTAGACAGAACATGATGCAATTTCAACTTACTACAGACATGACCCTAGATAGAAAAGAGGACAAGGATTAGGCTAGAATGTTTGTAGGTAGCCGAGTGTTGTCGCACTTCGTGTGAGAGAGGCAAGGGGGCTAAGCCTCCTCTCCGCTTCTCCTTATTACTAGTATTATTTAGTAATCGTGTAAATTTCTTATCTTCAATGTGTATTATGATCTGTTGCTTCATTTGCTTTGTATTTGTTAGTTTGTTGTCATATTTTGTGTTACCATGCTACAAATTCTTCTCTTTTCTTTCGAGCCAATTGGAAACAACCTCTCTACCCCCACAAAAAGTAGGGGTAAGGTCTGCACACATCCTACCCTCCTCACCAACACTTGTGGGATCACCCCGGGTATGTTGTTGTTGTAGTATTTCTTTTTGGAGGTCCAATAGATTCTTGTAAATTTGTAATAATTTAAAATTACAAAAGTTGAAACCTATACTCCCTCCGTTTCACAAAGAATGGTCTAGTTTGACTTGGCACGGAGTTTAAAAAAGTAAAGAAGACTTTTGAATCTTGTGGTCCTAAATTAAAGTTATGTAAAATGTACAAAATTGCCCTTTAATCTTGTGGTCTTAAACATGCCACGTGGAAAACTGAAATTAAAATGTTACCAAAAAAAGAAAGAGGTCATATTTTTTGAAACAGATTAAAAAAGAAAGGAGGTCATTCTTTTTGAAACGGAGGGAGTAGTATTACTACTGTTTATGCAGTTTTTAAATGTGGACATTTCATTTTTAAAATTTGAAAGAAGTGATGTTCAAATTGCAATGAGATTGAATGGTTTGAGCCTTTGTACTCTGATATCCGTTATTCTTTTTGAAATGGAGTATATATTATCAAAAATTTTGTTTAAATTTTCTACATATATTCGAACAAGAAATAATGGGAGATGTGCAATCACTGCTTAGATGCTGGATTTGTTGTGATTAATTATTGCTCTTTTCCTGTTTTCAATTTATGATCTGCAGGGCAATATATTTGGGAGAGACGTTCTGCAGTTATATAAGCATAAATAACAGCTCCAATTTTGAAGTTAGAGATGTTACCATCAAGGTGATTTGCTTGCTTAGCTGATTACATAAGGAGCTACTGTAAATAGTGCTAGAGATTCTATGAATGTATTCAACCTGTAGATAAGCAAGATTCTCTTACAATTTCAACTGAGGTCATAAAATTTGTCAGGTGGCACGGCTGAATTCCTGCTCTCTCCGAAGTCTTAAATGAAGCTTGTGGTTTTACCCTGTTTGAGTTACTTTGTGCATTTTACCAATATTACCAACTGTTAAAAAAAACACAAATAAAACCATAGGAGTAGTTTTTTTTTTATACTTAGTGAACCGTCTTACAAGAAGCGTGTGCTTCTGGTATGGAAACTTTCATGGGAAAAATAGTAAATAGAGAACAGCAATGTGATAGCAATCTTCTGGTCTTAGGGTCACATTTGCATAGTTAGAAATAAGCACACACAGAGGACATTCTTGACAGAGTTGATATATAGACGAAACATGCTATGGCATTTTGTATAAGCCGTGACCTTTATGCTCTTGATTGATCATTTGTGGCTAAACTAAGTTCTTTATAAAAAGCCATTAGTTAAAATTTCATTTATTTGGAAAGTATGTTCCGGATGTATCTTACACTGAAGAAAATGAATTAGATCAATGCTCACAATTGAGTCTTATGTTGTGAGTGTATGAACATTGGAATGTCTCTTAAGCATCGATTATGAAGCTTCAGTTTCTGTTAGTGGATATGCTATCATTTTGCTACAATGTGTCTAGTTTAAAGCGCTGCATAGGTAATTGTCAAGTGAATATAAAAGGCTTAGGAATTGTTAAGTCAAAAAAAGGTGAGATAAGATCTGCCGATTTAGACCTCAAGAATCTCTGATTGTGAGTCAAGTTAATACTGGGATCTTACTTTTCATATATCTTATTTCTCATATATCATCAAAGTTGGATGAGCTAGAAACTGTCATACCTTTGGAATTGGAGTCCTTGACCCTAAGAACCACTTTATAGAAGTGATATTTAATTTTCTACAGGCTGAAATCCAAACAGAGAGGCAGAGGATACTTCTTTTAGATACTTCTAAATCACCTGTTGAATCAATACGTGCTGGAGGTAGATATGACTTCATTGTGGAACATGATGTGAAAGAACTTGGTGCACACACGTAAGATTCATCATAAAAATTGGCGTTCTATGTTGATAGTAACTTTCTATCAATATGATAGTTTACTTATCCAATTACTTCATTTTCTAGGTTGGTCTGCACTGCTCTTTATAATGACAACGATGGTGAGCGGAAATATCTTCCACAATATTTCAAATTTATGGTTGCGAATCCACTTTCTGTTAGAACAAAGGTACATCAAAAAAATCCAAGCTGTTTGCATGGTTAATGTGACATGATTATATATGCTTTATTTTCAATGTATAAGGAACAGTTTTTACTTTTTACTCTTTTTGCTGCTGTTTTAATATATTTCATATTTGGTATCTTTATTATTTCTCAAGTCTGTTCATACTTTTTCAAGATAATAACTGCTAGTTTGTTTCTGCAGGTCCGCGTTGTTAAGGTAGGTTGGTTCAAGCTCATTGAGTGTAAGTTCATGATCTGGCATTCATACTCTCATGTTGAAATTCTAAAGAAAATGGGTCAAGAAAATTCAGTTTTTGCATTCAGTATTTCAATTTCATTGGTTGGGATGTGTCAGTTAAGGCCAAATTGTGGTTACATTCAGCATACTACATCTGACTTGCCACTTTGGAATATCTGCATATTGCGACCCCTAGATATCATTTGCTTATATGTAATGTCAGTTATATCAACTCATCTTGGCAGCTTTTTATGGCTAAAAGGATCATGTGAGATCACATTTGATTTTAACAGTACAAACCATCTTGACTCTTGAGAATCATTTACCAAGAAGCAGTGATCTCAGCTTCTGCATTTCTCATACTTTTTCTGTTCATGACACTAAACCCTTTTTCCTATCCCAGGAAACCACTTTTTTGGAGGCTAGCATAGAGAATCATACAAAATCTAATCTCTATATGGACCAAGTTGATTTTGAGCCAGCTCAGAATTGGAATGCTACAATACTAAGAGGTGTTGATCACCATCCAGAGAGCAAACAACCAATGAGGTTGACTGATAGATATTCTCTCTTGTACCATGGGAATTGCAACATTTTTTTTGGTTTAAAATTTTGACATGTTTACCAATTAATTTTAGCAGTCATCTTTGTTCCCTTGACTAAACTTTGCTGATCTATTTGATCTGCCAGTGATGTATTTAAGCCTCCTATTCTCTTAAGATCTGGGGGCGGGATCCATAATTTCCTCTACCAATTGAAGTTATCATCAGATGGCTCTCCACTGCCGAAGGTGGAGGGAAGTAATGTCTTGGGAAAACTCCAGATAACTTGGCGTACAAATTTGGGTGAACCCGGACGCCTTCAGACACAACAAATTCTTGGAAGTGTAAGTGAAGTGATTTCTAATATTGAAGTTTTGATGCACTCCTAAGGTATTTGTTTCACACCTTGCAGCCCATTCCTCAAAAAGACATTGAGCTAAGAGCGGTGGAAGTGCCATCGATTATCATGCTGGAGAAACCTTTCGTGGTAAGACTGAGTTTATGTCTAAAAAAGTAATAATAGTCCATTTCTCCTTATACAGTGCTGACTGCTGTTTGAAACTAGTGTTTTGGGGATTATTACGAGAGTCCTTTTATCTATGGAATGAGTGAGAAAGTTTGTTCATTTGAATTGCATTTGCTAGTTTTCATATTCTGCTTGTGATTGGTCTGTCATGAATTCCGATGTCTTTGTGGGCGCCTCTGTAGGTACGTCTGAATCTTGCAAACCAGACAGACAGGGTGCTGGGCCCTTTTGAAGTTTGGGTGTCACAAAGTGACTCACTTGATGAGAAGGCTATCATGGTTAATGGTCTTCTAACAATGGTGAGACACTGAAATGGCTTCTGCACTATCCTGATTAGCTTTATCCTCTCTCATTTGATGATCTAATGAAATTACTTTCATTTTGTTGAAGTTCTTGTTTGGTGCATGCATTTCCTTCTGTTTCTAATTGTCGGACTCTCATGCTCAGCACTGTGGTTGTCATAATGTTAATTTTGCACTTTGATGTACAAGTTCAATTCTCTATCAGAATTTTTACTTCATCTTTGAGTCTAATTTCATCTGATTTTTTCTCTTTACAGTTGTTGGCATATGGTTGCATCTGCATCTTTTTCTTGTCTATTCTAAACTTCTCTTGGTTGCAGCATTTGGCACAGGTGGAAGCACTTAGCTCTTCAGAATTCGAGTTGGTGAGTATAATCCTCTATTTATTCTTGTAAAATGGATAGCTCAAATGCTATTTTTTTTTATCGGATATATCTTTCAGTCGTTTATTTGATCATTCAGTTATTTCCTTGCATCATAAAATTGATTTTTGGTGCACTTTCCCATGTAGAATCTGATTGCTGTGAAGCATGGGGTACAGAAAATCACAGGCATTACAGTGTTTGACACACGTGAGAAGAAAACATATGATTCTTTACTGGAGTTGGAGGTGAGTTTCAGCTCACAGAACAGTTGAATGCTTCTTTTCAATTTCATTCCCTTTCTATTACACCTTTTCTTATAGTCGAATGTGGTTGCACCCTTCTAACACATGATTGTCCACACATTGTCGACCTACCTTCAGTATAGATCCAGACCACTGTCTACTCTCATTGCCACATGGTATTGACAAGAACATGTTGTCTGCTGGCAACTAGTGTTCCTAAAACACTAAGTATGAAACTCAAATTGATCAATGGCACACCCTTAACTATTCATTCTTCTCTTGGCATTCCAAAATCAGCAGCCCAAAATAGAACTCACTGGTTACATCATGTTCGAAAAAGTATAGAAAATGTTGAATGTCTTCTCATTACAGTTTTCATTTACCTTTTTGTTTTAACATTGTGTTTAGGAGGAATAAGTGCGTATAATTCTATTCTGCATCAACTGCAGGTATTTGTCGATTCACAGTAGGTACTTGAGCCAGACATGGTTGCAAAGTAATAGGGACACTGATCTGCTTGAAGATTGGAGTTACCTTTGATCGAGAACTTTTACTGCTCGGAACATCACAGTTAAAGATCTAGACAGTTTCTTGTTAAAGGGATTCTCTAAATGCCAAACAACGAGACGGGTACTTGCCTGTTCAATAGCGTCAATGGATCTTGGCATTCATCCAGAAGATCTTCAAACGATCAACTTGTGTTTTTCTCGATCGATTGACAGTGTAAACTAATTATGCACATGTTATTTTCTCAGTATAGTTTTGTGCCTTTCCTCCTTTACCAATTGTGCTACAATATTGGGAAAGCTCATATTTTCTGTGTTTGTTAGTTTTTTCTCTAACACCCCTATCTTTAGGCTAAATTCATGAAGAGAGGTTTGAGACTTGAGAATGCTTGAGTCAGTTTCCCATAAGACAGTCAAAAAGAATTTGTTGGAAGATTGGTCAAGACAAATTGTTTTTTGTAGTACTAAAATCTTTAAATAAAAACCATTTTGGACATTTTTATAATCTATTTGATTATATATTATGTTAATTTTCACTTGAAAATTGAAACATTTCTTTTTTTTTCTTCTTCTATAAAGCTTCAACATATATTCAGGTGAAATACATGTTCAAATAACGGTTCAAACTTTGAAATATCCTCTTGTCATTCACATAAATATTCTTATTTTGTTGTGGGTTTTGAATTTTACCTCTTTAGTTTTTGACCTTCAACACTTTAACTAAAAATAAGTGGTCAAAAATATTATTAATGCAAATATAACAAATGCTTTTTTGCTCAAAATAAATTTATATTTTTGTATTACAATTTGCACAAGTTATAACGTATTGTATAACTTGATTCTTACACAACTTATGTTGAACGAGACAAGTTATGTCATGTTATAGAACTTAATTCTTACATAACTTGTGTCTAGCTAGGTAAATCAAACTTATGCCAAACGAAGCAAAAATTCTTTAAATTTATACGAAACGAATTAGGTCTATACAACTTATGTTGCATAACTTGATTTTATATCTAAATTTATATTGATATAAATATTTTGATCTACAAATTTTTGCAGCGGGCTCAACTTGATACAAAAGAATCCCAAAACGAACAAATTCTCATTGCTTTCATGTTGCAGGCCTTCAAGGTCAAGGTATGTAAACTCGTAGCGTTTTTCTCTTCTTTCATTCTCATCTTTCACCTGTTTTTATCTCTCGTTTTCCCTTTATTTTCGATAACAATGTTTTTCATGAGATTAGCTTCATAGGTATGTTTTGATTTCACTTCAATTTCCTTGATATGTTTCTGAGTTGTATTCGTGTAGTGAGTTGAACAAATTAATTTTATTGCCCCGATTGAAATCAAAGGGAGATGGTACATGAATAATTTCGAATTCTTAGTTGAATAAATTAAATTTATTGCCTCTACTGAAATCAAAGGGAGATGGTACATTAATAATTTTCTATTCTTCGTTATGGCCAAGTGAAGAATCAAACACCAATGAGCTTACCCTTACTTTCGAAGAAAAAACGTAGAGATAAGTACTAGTATAAGAATATTTTTGTGCTTAATCTATTTCTATACTATTGAATATAAAATATCCATATAAAGCCTGACATCTTTGATCCAATCGACTTTGCAAGAGTTTGCAAAACTAAGAAAAAACCTAGGACTAATGGTAGCTGTCAAACTAATCTAAGGATTGAAAGAAATGATTTTCTTTTTTGCATTACTTCTACTCATACGCTGAGAAGAAAGAAATCTCTTGGCTTTTAGTGGCAAAACAATTTCCAGAAAATCTGAATAAAATCAAGGATATAAATAGTAGAGTACAAAAGATAGTATGTCACGATCCAAGTCTACACCCCGAAAGTGACACGGCGTACAAGACTCCGAAAAGCCTTATACAAGCCTCATAACATTCATAACATTCGATATAAGGAAAATGGTACGGAATTGAAGCTTTTCTTTAAATCCATACAATAGAAAAAACATCATTTAAAACAACGGAAATCTACTAGTCTCACATGACCATCTAAAAACAATCTTCAAATCAAAAGTAGGGTCACAACCCTTTACAATAAAAGTCTAAAAAGAGTCTATTACAATGAAAGACATGAAACATCAAAAGTATTTGTCCTAGAAGCCATGAGGACATACCACAAGTCTTGGAAGAACTCCATCCAAGCTTCAACTAGAAGAACTCAACTCACTTGCCAGAACCTACACTATGTAGAAAAATAGAAGAAATATGGGTTAGCACATTTAATGTACTAAGTATGATAGCCATGCAAAAATCATGCTTAAAACGGACATTTTGGTTGAAAACCATGCATATGCCAATTTTGAGAAAAACTTCATGAACATAAGTATAAGAGGCATAAGATACAAGTATAATCAACATACAAGTCATTTCATCACTATAGGCTCGCAAAGGGGGCGGAGACATTGTGTTGGGTGAGTTGGCAAACTCGGAAAGACTTCGGGACTTTGGGTATTGCAGGTGTTTTAGGATCGAGGAGGTTATACGTGCTATTAGTAGGATGAGCAGGGGAAGAGCGACCGGTCCCGNACATTAAGGCCACCAAAAGTGAACTTACCATTCTTCCTATTCATCTTCAAACAATACTCATACATAAGGATCATAAACATTTCATAAGTCATGACAAAGAAAGTAACTCATAATACAATCCAAGTAAAGTATGCATCATCTCATTTAAGCATTAAGTCAACATTTTTCATTAGCTTCCTTAAGAGCACATTCATTCATTAGTCATAAAGACATTAGAGAACTCACTATAGCCCTCTCAAAGCCTACTCGTGCAATGCATAAATGGCATCCCATACTACCTACACTTCATAGAACTTCTCCAGAACCATAGTGCACATCTCACATAATGGGAATAAGCGTTTAACCGACATAGATCATGTGAGCTTAACATGGAATTCGATGTACTATCCCACATCGTAAGGGTTGGTCTACTTGCATAAGGTAGGACCGGTAACATTTTAGCTTAAGTGGATCCACTAGCTAGTATTTTATGTGGACACATAGTTATGGAACAAGAAGATGTTCATTGGAATCCTAACCTAACGTTGGGAGAGTTTCCATCTTACCATATCCACTCGGTGCTTAGCCTCCATAACCATAGAGTAGTTCATTCACATTAACATTATTACACTTGAGAGGAATGCCATAGGCCTATCGACCCAAGGTGCATTATTACACATGAAAGGAACGCCATAAGCTTATCGATTCATGGTACATTATTAAGATAGCTCATTGAATCCTCGTGAAAGGAAAGTCATAAGCCTATCGATTCATGGTTTATCAGTACATTCGTTCATTGACTCTTTAGGAAAGGAATGTCATAGGTCTATCGATTCAAGAGTCATCATTACATTAGTTTATTGGCTCATTATGAAAGGAATGTCATTGGCCTATCGATTCAAAACTTAGCCTTAGAACACATTCATTAGTCATTTATGAAAGGAATGTCATTGGCCTATCGATTCATATATTCATTAAGTCAAGACACATTCATTACACAAGAAGATAATGTCTAAGCCTACCACTTCAAGGTACTTCAATCAAGACCACATTCATCAATACAAGAAAAGATGCCTTAAGCCTACCAATTCAAGATACATCAATCCACATTACTTTCATTTATACAAGAAAATGATGCATAAGCCTACCAATTCAAGATGTAATATCACATTATAGAAACCTTCACATTTTATCATCATCATTCATGAGTGTTAATTGAGAATATGCTTTCAATAATAACACAATTATATTCTAAACATGATCATAATACTTTCATTAAGATCACACGCATATACTTCACATCATGATCATACATAGATCCTTCATGAAATTACCTTCCAAGGCTATGAATCAATATCAACCCAAACATCTAGAATACTACATTAGATAAGAGAATTGACATGATTCAATAACTAATCCAATATAAACATAAACAATTCAACATACTTTCATGATCAATCAATTCTCAATCACAATTCACAACTTAGGATTTTGAGGAAAACATGGGTTCATGGGAGAAATTCACCATAATTCATTATTAATTCAACAATCCATTCATAATTCATCATATATAAACCTTTGAAAACGTTTTATTGACCTATGCATAGATTGAAAACCCAAGATTTTTGGGGATTTTGGAAACTTGAAATCATCATTGAAGGGCTCCTTGAATGAAACTTAATCAAGGATGTGGAAGAACTCCACGAAAATTGAGTGAGAATGGTGAGATCTTGAGCTTGAAAGCTTGATTCCTTCTTCTCCAATGGTGGTTTCTAGAGAGAATATTTGGAGAGGGTGTGAGGTTTCTATTTTGTGATTTGAAGTAATGAATTGAAAAAAAATGGTGTTTAATACTTTTAAAAGCCTTAAAATACTTTAATTAATCAATAATATCCCCTAACTTAACTAACCTAAAAAGGATTTTACCAATTTACCCCAACATACGCCAAGCTTGACAACTTTCTACGGGTGTGACTTACGAACCCCACCCAGTCCGTGGGTGGGTCCAAGGTCCACGGGCTGTACTAGCACTTCGTGGTTCGTGGCTGCAACATGTATTTTGCGACCTTGACCCACGGAGGCCATCCACGGGGTGTGGGTAGCACATTGATTAGCATACCTCTTTTGAATAGTCTACGTGTACCCTAGTTTCTATTACTATTAATTCGAATTAATCCAGTAATACATACAACCTTTACTTTCTTATGGATGGACCTACGGGTTGTAGGTCCTATCCGTAGCTCCTCCTCAATTTGACAGCTTTTTGGTTCTTTGGTGTCTTGGGGGTTAGGCTTTAGGGTCTTCCTCAAGGACCCCTTAGTTGGTCCTTGGGGAGTCATACTTTGACGTTTTAACCCCTAGACCCCTCAACCTAAGCTCGGGAAGACATTCTACAACTTCAAACCCCACAACAAACTTAAAAACAAACTCGTTAGGCTCTAGTTTCACCTACTAGATTTCCGGGTCATTACATAGTACCATTTAAATCACCATATGCACCAAGAAAGAAATGACAGATTAGTTAGTTTGATATATCGAAAAAAATGAGTGGACAAAAGTCAAAATTTAGAAAAAAGAGATCACCGTTGAATGAAGTCTTCCGTTTCTTTCGGAGGTGCTGACCCGCAACAATTTATTTAATATTTTATAAATATATATATTATTCTCATAAATTCTAAAAAATATTGTAATTAATTATAATTTAATAATTAATTTTTCTTTTTCAATTGACAATATAACTTTTTTTTGTAATATTTTGTAAGAAAATAATAAACATATACATAAATTATTGTATGTTACATAACAACCCAAATATTTAAATCTCTTTTATTGATTATAGTTTTGAAATTCTTTTCAATAGAATCAATTATTATAGAAACTATCAAAACTATTCTAAAAGTGTTTAAAAATAAAATTAAGACTCTACTTCATTGAATATGTCAATTAGAATACCATTTTTTACTTATATAACATTTAATATACTTTTAAATACATAAATCAATATTATAATGATTGTTACCTAACACTAGGGGTGTTCGTGGTTCGGTTTAGATCGGTTATTGGTTAAAACCAAAACCAAAACCAAACCAATCTAGTCGGTTTTTTAAATTTCTAAAATCAAACCAAATCAAACGAAAAAAATAACCGTCAGTTTGGTTATTGACGGTTTGGTTCGGTTTGGTTCAGTTTTTCTGATTTTTTACAGTTTGAAAGTAATAAATTTTTGAGGACATATGTATCTTGATAGACACAAACACCTAGTACATGAACAATCCACCGAAAAGCTATTGTTGATTCAATTAAGCAATTAAACAATACTAAAGTTATCATTACACGAACAAAGTGATTCAATTAAGAGAAGGTGTAACTATCTTATGAAGGTATGGTGGGTAAAAACTAAAGTAATGAATTTTGATGGACTTAGACTTATGATTGTAATAGATGGGCTAACATTTACGTGTTGGGCTTGAGAAAATGGTAAAGTTAAAGACTTAAGTTACTTAAAATTTAATAAAATATTTATATTTTATTTAATTTTATTTATGAATAATATATAAATAATTATAAAATTTATATATCTAATTTATAGGTTCGATTTGGTTATTTTTGCAGTTATTTTTTAGTAAAACCAAAACCAAACCAAATAGTATCGGTTTTTCAAAATGTAAAATCAAACCTAACCAAATATAGATTTTTTTAGTCGGTTTGATTCGAATTGCGGTTCGATTTATTTTTTTAACCATAACCATGAACAACCCTACCTAAGACATTCAAAGTTACAATATTTTTTGAATTTGATTATTAGATAATATTAATTCGATATTTTAAACAAAAGATTTAGATATTCAAAGACTATACAAAAAGTACTATAACTTGCAATTCTTCTCATATCAATATCATGAAAAAATACATCGTAAAATGTTAGTCAAAGTTCTTATAGTTTAACTCTAAAAAAAAGGAAACTATGACAATTAAAAATGGACGAAAGAAGTATTTTAAAACAAATATTTGTATATGTAACAATTAAAAAGAAAAGGAGGGAGAAGTAACACTAAGGGGTCGTTTGGTAGGGAGTATTAGGAGAAATAGTCCAAGTATTATGTGTGGTATTATTTAGTACTATGTTTGGTAGAAATTTTGGGTCTATGTATAATCAATCCATGAATTATTTATACACCCTACATGGTATTTTAGGGTGTATAACTAATAGGCTTAAGTCATCGACGTTCCCTTAAAGTTGTCCGCCTAATTCACTTAGACACCTCAACTAAGACTAGTACCTATTGAATACTTTTACCTATTCAAAAATTATTCCTATTAGGCATTTTTTGATAATCAGCAAAAAATATGAAGAGTATGTGATACACTTGCGCTGATATGGCAAAATGGCTAATTAAAAAATAACATGTGGCACTGGGCCCCCAAAAATATAAAAACAAATAAAATTTTGTTTAAAATTATTTCAAACACATTTATATCTAATTTTTTTTTTAAAAAAAAAGAAATGAAAATGTCAATCTATTCTACAGAACTCCACCCCTACCCAACCCCCTTTCATCTTCATCTTCTTTCCAAAACACATTCTTTCTCAAATTACAAAACCTAATTTATTTTCAAATAACTTGAAGATTAAATTTTATTTTAAAATTATATATTTTCATACTAAGAGTGAAGAAGAAAGAAAATTTTGCTGGTGGTTATTCATTTCTACATCGATGACAAAAAGAAATTGATAGCTCAAAAATTAATTCTTTCAAATTTTCAAATATCATTTTTGATAAATTTAATGGGTTTATATTTGAATTTGAGTAAAATTATTTGGTCTAAAATTGTGATAAAAAAATATCAGCTAACTATTTTTATATGTAAAAATCATTTATCATCTTTCTTCTTCTTCATATTTGTTCCATTATTTTTATGAGATTTGAAATAAATCATATAAAAGAAAGTCTTTCTTTCAAATCTGAATCGTATGATTTCGTCATAGTTGATTTTCATTTATCTTCAAATTTGAAAGAAATAATATATTTTTTTTATAAAAAAGAAAGATAAACAATGTTGGAGCTAAAATGGAGAAAGTTTTGCAAACTAAATTTTGAAGAAGATGAGTAGTAGGGGGTGGGGTGCTCTTCTTTTTTGAAAAAAGTGTAAATGAAAGAAGAAAAAATGTTTTAAAGTTAATTATAGTGCCAAGTGTCAATAAAAGAAGAAAAAATGTAAAAAAAAGTTTAAAAAACGCTATTTTGAATCTTTTCACACGCTTCAAGGAAGTGCAAAACACACATTTTTTGCCATATCACCATTTTGTGCTTAACAGGTACATGTTTTGAATAATTTAGGTGTTCAATAGGTACAAGTCCTAGTTAAGGTATCTACGTGAATTATGCGGACAACTTTAAGGGGGCTGTTGATGACTTAAGCCTAACTAATACCTTCCATTTGTGATATTAGTTCTAATACCATGGGACTAATCTAGGTAAAGACAAAAATACCCCCTCAAATCACTTTAATCATTTTGTTTATTCTTGATTTTATGTTTTATATTTATACTAATAAATTTATTTAAATAAATTAGCTTACAAATTTTATTATTTAGATATAATTTTTTGTTTCTAAAATATGAGTTATTTAATCTATCTATTATTAATATAAAATATTATAATCCGACTAATATGCTAATGTTGATGTATGAATTTAAGAACAATTCATAAGTCAAATATTGCCTCTTAACGGAAGTCCATTAAACATTACACAAGTAGTCTAAAACAAGAGCATATATATATATATATATATAACATCTAGAGTATAAAAATGGTTTAATTTTTTTTGCCATATTTTTTTTTTTAATTTTGTTTTATGATAAAGAGTTTTTTTTTAATTTATTGATACAAAACAAAGTTCAATAAATTTTCTCTATAAATTATTATAGTTGTGTGACCTTTTGAGAAATTAATTCCAATTTATTAAGATGACAATTACTCTCAAATAATTTAAGTCAGAAAATAGTGAACATGACAATAAAAATTTTATTCTCCTAGCCAGTTAAAATGCTATAAAAAAATATTGTCTGTCAATTATCTATCTTGACCCAATTACATGGAATATAAAATCCCATAATAAACCCTCAGGGGTTGGCCTGCTGGCAATTGACTTGAGCCTTGGGGTTTGCTCCCTTTCAAGGTCTCAAGTTCGAAACCCACTAGGTGCAAACAATTTCTGAGGGCCATTGGACTGGGTAAAAACCTGAATTAACCGTGGTGCACTTGCGGGAAACTCCTTGCCGAGGGCCTGTGCACCCCCGGGATTAGTCGGGGCTCAAAGAGACTCGGACACCCGGTGCAAATCAAAAAAAAAATAAAATCCCATAATAACTCAAGGATATAATTGGAAAGAATTTTTTTTGTAGAATTTTAAACCACACACAAAACTAGGTAAGAAACAATAAACCAAACATTTGATAAAAATAATCCATGCATTGCCAATCTCTGCATTACTAATGTGTGCCCTAAATACATAATTTTCTTATATTCTTCTTCTACCTAATAGTATTTTGTTTCATCAAATCTGGTCGTCTCTTTTAGGTATGTATCTCCTTCATCTGCTTCGTTTAATCTTGCCTCTTATTGGAATTTGTTTCTTTTCTGTGCATCTTCGTCACTGAATTTGGGTTTTTTTTTGCTGCCACTGCTTTACTGGCTTTAGGGTTGAGTCGCCCGGTCTTTATCTATACTGCGGAATGTATATATATATATAAGCTCACATATCTAATTCAATTGAGTTTGCAAAACTAAAAAGGGAAAACAAGAATTATTATGCTGCTGATATATTATCTATAATGTGGTTATTTCTAGGGATTTTGGGAGAAGGGGTCGGCGGAGTGGGGGACTGAATGAGCAAAAGGGTTCATGAGATTAACATAATGTTTAACTGGGTTACAAAAACACAAACTCAGTTATTTTTAACCCAAATTGAGGTCTTCTCTGTTAGTTATAAAAACCATGTTAAGCATGTTTTATATTCACAAGTATAGATAAAGAAAAAAAAAATACTCCTATACCTATACTGCAGCGACTTTCAACTTTTTTCATTTTTTTTTTCTGGCTTTGGAGTCCTAGTTGTTTCTTAATGTTATTTCAATAAATGTTTCATCGAATATTGGTTTCTTGACTAGTATTTGGTTATCATATGTCTACTAATTGATTACAGAAAGCACTTTATGTTTTCGTGACCATGTAGTGATATTTCTAATTGATCTTTGAAGAATGTTCTCTGGGAAATAATTCTCGAAAAAATGCTTTATTAGAATTATTTTTAGTGTTGTAATGAAATCAAGATTATAAGAATTCCACTGATGTTTCTCTGAATTCTGAAAGAATGTTTATTTTCTTTTTTAAAGAATACTGAAACTTGTTTTGTGCATTCATAAGAGGTAGTATTTCTTTTTCAGAATGCGTATAGTCTTCCCTAACCCCTGCTCAAACATATATTGACGTGTTAGTCAGGCAGTATATTGAACTCTCTCTTGTAATATTTAGGCTACCGCATCCCTTTGAAATAGTTGTGACACTAAGTTGAGTTTGTTTCTTGTTCAGTTTCACTATCTTGCAGTTGCACCCAGCTGCCTCTTTTACTTGTTGCTGCATCTTGACACTGCTAATCAATCTGGCCTCCCTTTTCATTACATTTTGTATGAATGTTCAGAAAACATGCATGTATATTTTGCCTGAATTGAGTGTTGATTTTTCTGATGTCCTCCTTTCTGTATTCTTAGACAAAGATACACATAGAGTAATATGATCTGAGAATTGAGATTCCCACTATATGCTTAACTGTTCTTTCTCTTCTCCAGTTTCGGCTCGTAACTGTTAAATAAGTTCTTTGATGTTGGACCCTGAGGCTTCAGCAGATGAAAACTATGTTACTGTGCCTCGTGGTGGTCCTATTTACATTTCTGATATGGTTGGTCCACTCACGAAGGTTGCTGACTTTGAGGTCAGCATCTTCCATGAACTTGAGGTATGAAGCTGTTTCAACTTTGGATTATATTGGCACTCATTTTTTGAAGCTTTTATGCCTTCCATAGATTCTATGGTCATGTGAACACATACTTGTATCAGGAGTTTGTATGCATAGCTCCCCTGGATCCCGAATAAACAAAAATAAAAAAGAAAGAAAGAAGAAAAAGGCCATTTTGGGTGTCATCATTTCTGAAATTTTGATTATGGTCAGTATTATAAAGATCTTAATTTTGTTATGCAGCGCCTCAAGGCAGAGTTGTCCTCTGATTCACTGGAAATGTTTGATGATGAGATATCGTAAGTGTTTCCTCTTCTCTGCTCCTCTTTGATACTAGAAAAGGAGATAAAACCGATGTGTATCATATGTACCTTCCACTTACTTTCTCTTGCATATCTTTTAATTAATTTCAGATGGTGATTAGTTCATTTGTTTGCAACACTGCAAGTTATTTAGGTTTACTATGTCATGGATATGAGAGTGACAATTGAAACAGGATTTCCTGGAACGTTTTGAGGGATTTCTCTAGCTTTTGTTGAGATCAGCTCTCTGTTTGTGAGTCTTTGAGTTTCGTTGGATGCACAGTTTCTTTTTCCTTTCCAGAGTTGGGTTTTGGAATATTCTGCTCCAAGTTTGTTATTTAGACAGAGGAGATGACATTAAATAACATTGACTGAGGGGATGATCTCATTGATTCTATTTTGTGTAGAGTGGTTTTTCGGATGGTTTGTATTTATCAATAACACCTTGTTAGTAGGTTGTTGGTAAATTCGTTTTTGTCTACAAGTTATTTGTGACAGCTGATAATTATTTTCTTTTACTTTAATTTACCGAACGTAATTTAAAGAATATCGTACTTGATTATGTTTTTAAATCGCATATCTGCTCCTGGCTGCTCAAATAAGCAGTATTACTTGTCCAAAAAAAAAACAGTAGTACTTAATAGTTATGATATTGACTCTTCAAATTTCACTTTGGTAAGAGGACCTATGTATGGATTATTTCTTAAATTTTGAACAGTCTACTCTGATTGATCTGACTTTGGTCATTGATTCTTGCAGGATTGAAGATCTTAAAACTATCTGTGAAGAGGAATTGGTGGCTCAGGCCTTTGAAGAAGCATTTAAGGTAACATTTTTTAAGTATAAGCAGCCATCAAAAGAGTTGGTTTACAAATTTTCATTAATCCGAAAAAAGGTTAGTTTACAAATTTTCACATACAAAATAAAATAAAAGGGATCTTCATGTAATGATAACAGGATGACGAGTTAGGGATCCTCAACAACAAAGGTCCAGATAAAAGCAAGACCAACAAGAGGAAACGGAAGAAGAAGAATACTGTTGATGTATGCTAGTGACCTTTTTCTGTTATACATATCTGTTCTAGCACTCTATTTTCTGTTGTATTGAAGTCTTTCTTTAGTTCTTGGTAATTTGTGTTCTGTGTCCTCACCTCTTACTTGAAGCATGTGTCCTATCCTATCATGGATGAGAGTTCTATATTGTCATACGATGCATTAACTGGGACTATTGGATCGCTTGGATGAGTAATCGAGCATTTTGTTTTATATTGATGATTTAGGTTAAGATGTATCAAGAGTAAAGAGTAGAAGAAACGTTCAAGCTTATTTTCATCTTTTTAATCCCTTAAGAATTTACTTCAGATTTTGGACTCACAAGCGTTTATCATAGATAGCAAAGAAGTGGATGTATGAAAACTGAAATGTGAATCCTCCATAACACATACTTTAGAAATGATGAATCATGAATGGAATCTCCTCCAGCCAATCACAGAAAAAAGCCTCCAAAACTCAAAGAAATCTATTTCTATTGTCATATTAGTCCTAGTAGCTTATACAACTTATGTTCCAATAAGTTGAAAAGGAGAGATCTCCCAAGTTTAGCAATACATTTTTTTAAAACAGGAGAAATTAATATTTGATCAGGATACATTGACCCCCTCAAAAAATAAAAATTGAACAGGAGAACAGAGAATGTCGAACTTAATTTGTCTTATAAAAGCTGCCAGTTATTTAGTCACACCTTACATATATTCTTTTCATTGACATAATAGTGGTTGCTCATTTTTTTGCCATTTTCTTTCTCCTTGCAGTTTAAATTTAAGTGTTTATGCTTGTTTACTTTTTCTAATAATAAGTTGATGTTCTTGCATTTTGTAGGAACACTATATTCTGAAGGTGGAACAACTTGCAAAAGTTAAAGAAAAACAAGAGGAAGAGAAAGCAGCTGCACGATTGCACTCTTTCAAGTACAGATTGCCGTTTCTAGTTGATATGTTTTTATTTATGACTAAACCAACCTGTTATATCCATTGTTTGTATTTGCATATTTTGTGTTCTTCATCTTAGCTAGCGTTTTTTATATTGTTTCAGTGGTAGTTGCAGCAGCAGCCACTCTGTTCCAACATCCTCCAGTAAGAGTGGTAGGATGATATCACTCAAGTCAGTAAGCTTGGGAACAAAGGTTATGCTTCTAAGAACCTTGATTCTTTTTTACAGTTATGTCCTGGTTTTGAATGAGTCTAGAATTTTTAAAGTCTGAGCAAGGCTTAAGTTAGTTTAAGGATTATTCCAGCTGTTAAAAAAAATTAATGACTCATTCAGTCTTTTTTCCTTTATTTGAAGGAGAGACTTCTGATCGCCTAAGAGATATAATTGAATGGTTTTCATCTCCCCGTATAATCTCATTGCAAATTTCATTACTTTCAAATGCCATGATGCAACTATGTGACCATCCAACTCTCCTTTCCCCTATGACTGCAAAAGTTTGGTGTGCCATGGTAGATCAACATTCTGTCCGTGAAAATTCCGTTTCTGGACTGGTCAAATTTATTTGATAAATTAGACAAGAATAAAAAATTACCACATTTGCTAGAAGATGCAAGGAGCACACATTGAGGATAAAATAGGAGAAAGTCACTTGAGATGGTTTAGTCCTATCATCTGTCTACCAACATATGCACCGTCAATAGGTGTGAGAATGTGGTGAGTGAAGGTGTTAAAAAGGAATGAGGTAGACCTAAATCACGGGATTTGTGTTGAAGGACCTACAACTTCTCGGAATCAGTGTAGACTTTGGCTGAAGAAAAGCACTTTGGAAGAAAAGAGATCCATATAGGTGATATCTGGCTAAAATAGTTTCATGTTAGCCAATACATTGCACTTGCATGCATTGTAAATCTGTAGTATATTCTGTGATGGCATCATGACCTTTCCGATGCCGCTTTCAAGAGCAGGCTAAAGTAATTTTATAACAGTTTTATTCTGAATTAGATGTACATAACACTTCTATAGTTTTAGTCCCCAAAATTTCTGCTATCTTAGTTTTAAACAGATGATGGTTTGTTGATTTCGTTCTTGGTTTTTTAATGGCAGGTGAGAGCAGTAAATACTCGTGAACATATAGCAGTGCAGTTTCCAGAAGCTGTCCTGTGTGTTGAGATTTATCATTACAAAAAGACATGGACAAAAGTATGAACATGCTCTTATTGCTGTTTGAAGCGCTCATGAAATGAAGTTTAATATTATTGCATTTGTATATTTCTGTTATCTGCCACCTCTTTCATCTTCATTCTCTAGAGTAATCATATTAATTCTCTGGGAACAGTATGCTTGAGACCTTATCTGTATTATGAAATAGAAGGCTATTTTACTTGGTTATAGCTTATTCAGGGTGCATTTTACATGCTTTAACTATTCCGACCTGCTGCCATAGTATTGAAACAACATAGTTAACCTTGTTGAAGTCTTGAAGATGATCAAATATCTTCCTGTTGTTACTTCTGTTTTAGTTATACTCATGTAACTTTATATTCTGTCCTATTGTTACAACTGACTCTGATGATACCTATCTGTAGACTCAAGAATTTCTGCTCCTTGGGCGGCAATTTTTGACGGAAATGAGAGACAAGATTTATTGCATTACTGATGAGATAATGAAAAAGACAGGCAAAAATGATCCTTCGGGCTTCTTCCTTGTGGAGGTAAGTGTTGTAGCAAAATTTTCGTCCAAATGATTAATATCAATTTTCTTATCACCAACCTAAATATTTTCCATAGGATGTCTTTTGCAATGATTTCAGGCATCCTTCTGCTACAGACTATAGTAAGCCAATACTTGATTGGCTTCAAGATTCTAGAAGTGAAGCGGTGGAAAAATGGGAATCTATCGCCTCTGGTGAACTGCCACAAAAACAAAAGGCACTTTTTGGCAGTAAAATTGGACCACAATTGCCCCATTTCAAGACCATTCAAATGCAAAAAACCCGCTTCTGTGACTTACGGTTTCGACTGGGTGCTGGATATCTTTACTGTCACCAGGTAATATTTCTTTTTCAGTTTGTTTTATTTTTCTGTTGCTCAGGGGAAGTGTTCATTTTTAATTTAAATCAATGTTCATTAATAATACTTCACCACAGAAGTCTAAGATAAATACAATGAGTATACACATATAGTTCCAGTCATCCATCAAGACTACCCAATTATTGATAGAGAAAGGCATTTTCTATTTCAACAATTGCCACTATGCCTCAGTCCTTATCTAGTGGTGTCGGGTATATGAATCCTTTGTATTTGTTCCTCACTTCAGAGCGATATCCTTCCAATGCTGGCAAATAATGTCTTTTAAAGCCAATGGTAGATTTTCTAAAATAGAAGTTCTTTGAATCTCACGCTTATCTCTACCAGGACATAATGTTAAATGTAACAACAATAACTTCAACCGTAACTGGTTGATTTCACTTATAATGATTATTTGATTCTATTATGTTTTCTTAAGTCTGCATTGATACCCCGAAGTTATAGATTTCAGGCAGTGAATTTCTACATGATTTAAGGTTCAACTCGTACCTTTCAGCACCTTCAATCACTATAAACTAGATTTTCAGATAGATGCAGAATTTTCAGTGTATACTCTTCTAGCTATAGAAGTGGTTGGGAAGGCTCTATGGTGTACCAGAGCTCCTATAAGAGTGTCTTTCTTTACACAAATGGAGTCGAGGCAATTTTGACTCAGGAAGACATTTAGAAAGAGGAGCAGCTTGGGGTAACATATGTATTCTGTCTGAAGTCTCTGAGGAATCAACAAGTCATCTATTCCAATTTCCTTCATTGAAAAATGGTAAAGGATAATTTTTGTCCCTCTATGGAATAAAATAGGCAAGGGTGTATTGTGATTTGTGACACAATTAGTGGTAGATCTTTTTCTAAAGTTTTTTGGAGGGGGCAGTGCATCAATGACACCAACAACATATCTAGTGTAATCTCATAAGTGGGGTCTGGAGAGGGTAGTGTGTAATGTGTATGCAGTCCTTGCCCTATCTTGTGAAGAGATTGTTTCCAATAGATCCCCCGTCAGGCGTCAAGAAAAGCATTTCAAACTAGACAACACTCGACTGCCTACTAACCTTGTTCCCTAATCCTGGACCTCCATATCCTCTTATTTAGGGTCATGCCTTGTCTAATCACACATCTCTCAAACACTTCTTCGGCCTACTTCTACCTCTCTTCAGATCCACCATAAACAACCTCTCACACCTCCTCACTGGAGCATTTGTACATCTCTTCTTTACATGCCTGAACCATTTCAATTGCTTCCCTCATCTTTTCCACCAAGGAGACCATTCCCACCTTGTCCCAAATTTCGTTCCTAATCCTATCTCTCTTAACACATCCATCTCAACATCCTCATTTTCACTACTTTCATCTCCTGGATGTGCGAGTTCTTGACTGGCTGACACCCTGCCTCATACAAGTAGCTGATCTAACAACTACTTTATAAAATTTACCTTTAAGTCTCGATGACACATTCTTATCACACACACTAGATGCGAGCCTTTATTTCATTCACCCACATTAATACATTGTGTTACATCATTGTCAATCGCTCCATTTCCTTGGATTATTGACCCTAAATACTTGAAACTTCTACTCTTGGGGATGACTTGTGTATCGATCTTCAGTTTCACATTTGCCTCATAAGTCGCATCACTAAACTTGCACTCAAAGACTCTATGTTAGTTTTGCTCAACCTAAACACTTAAGGACTCCAGAGTCTGTCTTCAAACCTTCAGCCTAGTGTTAACTCCACTATGTGTCTCGTCAATCATTACTATATGATCTACAAAGTACAAACAACATACACCATGACACCTCCCTTGGACATGTTGCGTCAGATCATTCATCGCCAAGACAATGATCAATGAGAGAGAGATAAAAATGGGAAAGACAATCGGTGAGGTTAAAACTCATTAACCTAACTGATATATGATGTAGATGAACCACAAAGCTGCAAATCCAATCCTGGAATGGCATGTTTAATTTCAAAAAGTGCAAAAAAGCTCTATGGTCCGTGGGGCCTTTAAACGCAAAGCATCAAATAAAGCATGAGCTTTAATGGAAAGAGGCGGAAAGGGAGAAAAATGTATTGGATTCTGTAAATATGTTTCGTTGTCAAACGTTATGTTTAGCATGAATTGTAGTACTCTATATATAGATGTTAATGGATTTGTGTCTGTTTTGAATGGTCTATAGAGGTCCCGCAAGCATCATCGAGATTTACCTGCAAATACCTTTGAAATACTTGATTCTGTAAATTTGTTTCCATTGTTAAACTCGATCATGTTTAGCACGAATACTATATATATACGTTATTGATTTTTTGTCTGTTTTTGCATGACATAAAGGGAGACTGCAAGCATCTAGTTGTAATAAGAGACATGAGGATGATACACCCCGAGGACGTACAAAACCGAGCTGCGTATCCACTGATAACCTTTCAGCCAAAATTGAGGTTCCAGAAATGCTCTGTTTGCAAGATTTTTAAAGCAGTTAAGGTGACTGTTGATGATAAATGGGCTGCTGAAAATCCTTGCTACTTCTGTGAACTTTGCTATTACATGCTCCATTATGTAGATGGGTCTTTGCTTTATGATGATTTCTCTGTGTATCAGTATCTCCATGAGTAGAATGTAATCAGAATAGCAGAAGTTATATAGTAATCCTTTTAAAAGAGGGAAAAAAGATGTTTGCTTAGTTGAAATTCTGAAATTTTTCTATGCATCCTGGTCATTTTTACTTGTTTGGTTACCCTTTTTAATGTGTTTTATTCCTGCATACAATTTACAGGTAGGGTGTGTTGGTCTATCAAAAACAACCTTTATCTACGTCATAAAGGTAGAAGTAACGTTAGTGTACACCTATCCTTTTTAGACTTTATTTGTGGGATTACACTGAGTATGTTATTATCGGTCGTAATTGATTTTCAATAAATATTTTCCAAAATAAATCTATTATTGACAAATGACAATAATATTAACACATTGAATACTCAAAGACATGAAGTTGAAAATTGAGATACAAGGAAGCTGGACTAGTAATTGACCAACTATCTCTGGTTCTCTTGTTGGGAGTGCTGCCTCAAAAATAGGCCCTTTATTAATTGTACTCTAATGCAGATGTCTAATCTTGAGTGGTGTAATATAGCATTAAAATTTATTTTTACGAGTCAAACCCATAACCTATAGATCACAGAAGATAACTTTATCGTTGCTCTAATACTCTCCTTCCAAATCAAAATATTAGAAAGAAAAAATGTGTGGACCAAGGTCATCAAAAAAGGATCACCACTAATCAATAATTTACCAGTAATTAATCACCACTATAAATACCAGAAATTTTATCATCTTCCTAATCCTCATTTCCAAAAAGCACCACCGGATCTCTTCCGTGTACGGCGGTCACGGAAAAAATCCCCATTATCGCTCCGCCGTCTACTTCTATCTCTGTATAATTCTTCTTCTCCCAATACTATTCAAAATTCAAATCAGTGTGATTTTCTCAATACATGGCAGTTCCTACATTTCTAAATCGGAATGTGTCAGATCTGTGCGTAGGGAAGCCGGCGTTAAAGCCATTGTCAGCGGCTGCCACCGTATCGGAAGCGTTAGCTCTGTTGAATAAATCAAGCGAGCCTCATGTGAGCGTATGGAGCTGTGACCATTCGAAGAATGTTCTGGAAGATGAATGTGAATGTCGTTGTGTTGGGAAGATTTGCATGGTTGATGTGATTTGCTTTCTCTGTAAAAATGAGAATTCGGATAATCTTTCAAAGGCTTTGGAGACATCCGTTTCACAGATTTTGCCCAAAGCAAATTTAATTGTGAGGCATTTGGCGCCCAATTCAAGGTTTGCTCCGTTCTTTTTTATATGTCATTTTTTCAAATTGTAGTTGCATTAAGAAATTAATGAACTTTACTCTTTTATTCTTATTTAATATTTTCTTAAGTCAACTTTTCAATAAATGATGAATATGCGAGATTTCGAAAATTAAAATGCATTTGAATGACTATTTAAATTTTTGAATTTATTTTTAAAATCAGATTTTATAGAATAGTGAATGGAGAGAGTAATTAATCAATGTATGAAGTACTCCAATGAATATTAATTACTTGTTAGTTTTTCTAGGTTGATCAAAATATATATATTTTCAAGACTAATTAACTACTCTATCAAGGATATAATAGGAAGAATATGGTAATTTATGCATTGATTTTATGAAATGACAAATGTTATGATCTAACTATTTATAGAAATTGATGACATTTAAAAAGGAACGGAGGGAGTAATATTTGTCATTTTACAAAATATAATCCTTAAACTACGTGAAATGAACAAAAATGTCATATGTTTATAGTTTGACTAAAATATGTGCTTTCCGTCAATAATTTGACTCAAAGATGTTCTTCCAATCAATATTTTGGTTCAGAAATGCCCTTATAGTTACTAAATGGGTCAATAATGCCCTTTTCGGAATAAATATGTTTTTTCTTTTCATTTTAAACACATCTTCTTCCAAATCAAAATATTATTAAAAACTTATTTTTGTTTTCTTTCTTTTAAAATCACTTTAACAAATAAAACTGTAGGAAACAATTTTTTTCTTCTTAATCTCCTTTTATCAATTAAAATAGAAAATCTCCATGTACCCTTTCGATGATTGTCTCATAGTATATTCATCATTAATTTTTATTTGTATAATGATAAAAAATAATTATAATAAAATAAGAATTTAAAAAAAAAATTGAAGTAGGATAAACATTTTTTAATTTTAAAAAAAATATTATTAGAAAAAGAATGTGTGAATAAGAAAATAAATAATACACTTATTTGGAAAATGAACACTTTTGACTCCTTAAATAACAATAAGAACATTTTTCGACCAAAATATTGATGACAAGGGCATTTTTGGATCGAACCACAAACGGAGGGAATTTTTGTTCATTTCACATAGTTTAAAGGGCATTTCTAACCCTTTTCCCTTCTTTCTATTTTATACTTGAGAGTTATTAGCCTTGAAACTTGAGATTATAAATTTGACCAACATAGAAAAATTAAATGATAAATTCATATTCATTGGTTAATTTAAATAATAAAAATAAATTAATTTATGTTCATTTATTGAAAACTTGACATCAAGAAAATACTAAATAAATTTACAATAGGAAAGGAGGGAGTACTTTTCACTTTTGAATTTGGATACCTATTTGGTTATTTAGCTCCCATTTGCCCATATATTTCAAAGTTGAAAATTGGAGTTACAAAATATGTTTGGAAATACATTTTACTTGGAAGAAAATTGAACTTTTACGAGTGGAACTCCCAAAAACGGGTTTGAGCGTGTTTTGAGGGAACTTGAAAATATTTGAAGATCAGATTTTGGATCAAATTAAATAGATATTTGAAAATAAATTTTCAAAAACTACTCCCAAAATCTATAATCAAAAGCTAGCTTAATTTATGGAAATGGACCAAAAATGATCCTTAAGCTATTCAAAATAAAACAAAAGTGTATTTCCTTTGATTTTTCATCAAAAAATGTATGGAATTACTAGTAACAGAACAAAAATAATAAAAGGGAATGCTGATGTATATGTTGATGGAGAAATAGTTTAATGAAATTGGTATTCTTGAAAATTGTTTTAAGTTATATAGTATTGAATAATCTCGGCATCTTAAAAAAAGAAAATGTCATATAAATTGAAATTGAAGAAGTATTATAGATTACATTGTTAGTCTAACTGAAGCTTTGCTATTCTGTTTACATTTGTTATTGATTGTCTTTCGGTAACTTTTTGTTATTTGTTCAGCTTGCTGGAGGCAATAGATTACATTCTTGAAGGCACCCAGAATCTGGTTATACCAGTCCAAAATTACATTGGCGGAAAATCAAGGAAAACGCAGAGTAAATCATCTTCCCTGAGTTGCAAACATCGCGATGGAATTGAATACTGCTGGCTAATGCAAGTAGACGTTGTCCGCTTCCTTCTGAACTTTATTGGTGTGTTCTCCCCTATCACCACTTCTTCAATTGAATCTCTCAACATCATAGATTGTAATGTCATGACTATTCGTTACCATGAACCTGCAATGTCTGCCTTAGATTCCCTTACTCTTGCACATGTTGAGCAAACTTCAGTGGCAGTTGTTGATGATCTCGACAGATTAATTGGTGAAATCTCCCCTTCCACTCTTGCCTATTGTGATGAGACTGCAGCAGCAGCAATCATGACACTTTCATCTGGTGATCTGTTGGCTTACATTGACTGTGGTGGTCCTCCAGAGGACTTGGTTGACCTCGTGAAGGTGATATTACAAGAGAAAAAGCTTGGTGCGTTATTGGAACTAATGGATGAAGAGTTGTCTTTGTCTTCGTCATCATCATGTTCTGTTTCTAGTTGTTCTTCTGATGACGAGTTAGGGGTTTGTAGAAATAATAATGGCTCAGGACGATATTCTTCAGCTAGAAGGGCAGAGGCCATCACTTGTTATTCAAACAGTTCATTGGTTGCTGTGATGATTCAAGCACTTGCACATCGGGCAAGTTCCGTTTGGGTCATGCATGAGGATAACACTTTGATTGGCTGTGTAACTTTTAAAGGAATCCTCAAAGTTTTCAGGAGCCTTGCAAATGCGAGGCAGATAACCAGATAAGGAGAATTCAGTGAAGCAATAACATGTTATACTCAAAATTCTTTCAAATTGCAAATTTTGCACAAACGGGAGCCCTTTTTTTTGGTGGTGAGTGAAAAAGTTGTAGTTAGTTTTGGAATTTATTAATCTTGTATATGTTGTTTCCAATGGTCATTTTGTCTATTGATTATTTTCTTAGTGGAAGTTCCAACTATCAATTTCATGAATCATGGCTATGCAATGGATAGCTTTACCAGGGTTATAGTGGAGTGACAAGTACTCCTTTGTCTTCGATCAGAGGTCTTGAGTTTGATCTTTTGTTAGGAAGCGTTTTTCCCCAATGTGGGATTTTTCGGCACGAATTCGAATTTAGTCATGTGGGTATCGGACACTGCAAAAAATAATTCATCTGATTATTAAAAAACAATAGTAATGAATATAAGACTATTTGATCCACCCTTTGGGGTGGCCCAGTGGTTTGGGCTTGAGACTTCCATGTTGGAGGTCTCAAGTTCGAAATCCCTTGCCAGCGAAAGCAAGCAAGGGGTTTGCCTTCTAGGTCAAGCTCGTCGCACCGAGCTTGCCTAGTGTGGGTTAACTCTCCTATGTCGTTTGCGAGCTATTGCATAGGAGCGGAAGTTTTACCCTGTGCGCACCTAAAGGATAGCCGTTGCGGGTTTTCCTTGTCATAAAAAAAAAATAAAAAAAATAAGACTATCTGATCCGTGAATCCCATCCTAACCATTTTGGTTTAGGCAATTAAAAACCATATGGAGACGTTTTTGACTATTATCTTCATTTATGTCTTAAGGTATAATTTTTCATTATTAATCTACTTTGTTGAGGTAATCTTTATGAACAATTATTATATGAATAAAATGAAAAATTTGTTAAGTCATAAATGATTTATATTTATTTTAAATAGGTTAATAAGGAAAGTAGATGTAATATCGTTAATCACATGGGATGTGAGTGTTATAAAACGAAACTTGAAGAGAGATCTCTGAAATTGTCTCTAATTTAAAATAATAAATAATTTGAAATAATTATTTTTAAAAATTACAATAAATTAGTTGAGACGAAAAAGAATAATTAACTAAAATTTGGTAAGGATTCAATCATTAAAGTCAATAGTGATGTTTGACATCTGTAGATTTTAAAAATAAGAGAAAATGACATAAATAGTCCATAAACTATGCACTTAACGGAAATAGTTTCTTAACTATCTATAATTTTGTCAAGTTTGGTCTGTATCTACTTTTTATAGACACCGTTAACAAACTTTGTAATTTAGCTACTCTCTCTTGATTTTTTTTTCCCTCTTCTTTTCTTCATTGACGCTGTTATAGTAAAGAAAACCTTATCAAGTTTGGTGTTGCTTTTGTGCAGTTTGGGGTAGCTTGGTGATGTTTTTTGGTGCAGTTTTTGTGTAGTTTGGCGCAGTTTCTGTGCTATTTTTTGTACAGTTTGCAGCTGATTTTTGATGCTCGAGTGCTTTTGGTGCAAATTTTTCGTAGTCTGATGTAGTAGTTTGGTATTGATATTTTAATGGTTTGATGTTATTGTCTAGTGTTGTGTTATGTACAGTTTCATGCTGATTTTTTGGTGTTTTAGAGCTGCAATTTGATTCAACTCAAATAAAATAACGACCAACACACAATTACAGTAAGACAATGAAGAAAAGAATCGGACAAAATAAAGTGAAGAAATAGTGAGATAATAGAGCAAAGAAGTGGCAAAAAAAAAGTCAGGAGATAGAGATTAAATTAGAATAACAAGTTTTTTTTATTTATTTATAAAAAGTAGATATAGATCAAACTTAATAAAATTGTAGATAGTTAAAGGACTATATTCGTTAACTATATAGTTAAGGGACTATTTTAGACCTAGTGTAATAGTTTAGGGACCATTTATGTTATTTACTCACTCCTAAATTAACATTTCTTCATACGATATTTTTTAATCTAATCGTTATCTTGTTTTTCAATTGAAAAGTCAACAAGGTTTATCTAAGATAGTCTTATTGGTATAATAAATTAATTAAATTGTCATTAGCTGGATTCATTATCCAGTAGTTGGATTACAACCTAAACCAAATTACCCGTTTTAGTAAATTGAATATACATTATTCAAAATATTCGATTTTTTTTAAAAATATTTAAGTGGTTGCATTATTACTGATGTTTTTATGATTTACAATATTTGAATTGAGGATTCTTTGGAACAGTCTCACTATTGCGAATTAATTTTCACGTTAAAAGTTGAAAAGAAAAAGATCCTATATTTAAAATGTATGTTTTTCTTAATGAGAGAAATCATGAGGGACTAATACAAAACAGATCATATCACGCTATGTAAAAATATTTTAAAGTTATTTGGCCTAATAACTAATATTAAAGTTAATGATTCGATGAATCAAATAAAGATAATGGAGTGTGGTTGCAAGCCTCAGTCTATTGGGTCAATTGCAGTACCTTTACTCGTAAATTGTAGACGCTTATACATAATGATTAATTTGAATATTTTGAATGACATATGATGTTAAATTCAAAATGTTACACCTCGCGAGTGAAGATTTAATCTCTAACTGTGATTTCTCTAAAAATTAACATGCCAAATGTTATCTGTTCCTTTAATATGTATACTGAATTGTCGTATAAATATTTATGATATTAAAATTGTTTAATTCAAAAATTATTCTCATGTCATGCTTAAGACAACAAAATGAAAGAAGGATTTTAATATATTTGATTTATCTTTATTTATGATCACACAATTCAATAAAACTATTTACTTTCTTATGCTCTATCAAATCAAATTAGATCAAATAAATTAAAACAAAAAATAATTAAAATGTAAACTCACAAAAAAAATTTATATATTTTCAATATATTTTTTAACCATGAAAGAAAAAAACAATTTAAAAGGAGGATTAACGATAGCGGTCATTAGTGCGTGGAGCGATAAAGGGAACATCTATATATATATATATATATATATATATATATATAATAGGTAATAAATACATATTATATTGAGGCGAAGTTAGGTAAAATCGAGAGGGTTTATTTGAATTTTTTTTCAGTGAAAAATTATTTTATTTATATATGACTTATTAATTGTACACAAAATCAATTATATTCGTTCAATACCTATAAAATATTAGGTTCAAAAGAATCAGGATATCATATGGAAACTTATAATGCTATCTACATATTATAAGAATATTATAAGACTAATATTAAAAAAGTATAAACATATTAGGAGATTTTACATGGAGATATTCAATTGATAGAGTTTTAAGGTTTTCCTCTAAGGAAAAAATAACCAAATATAAAATAGAATTATATTTTCTTTTTGAAAAAGTAAAAATATTTATGGTAATGCTTTGACTTACTTTGAAAGAAAAAGTAAAACTCAAATATGAAAAGAAAATCAAGGAAAAACCTGACAAAAAGTTGTAACTTTTTTTTAAAATATAATTTCGACAAATAAATAATATGGCATTTTCAACTTGCGAAAGCTATTCAAATATAATTAATTTTATATCTAAATTCATTGGTTTTTTATTATGGTGACATATCGATTATGTTTGTAAATTTAATTCACAATTTACCCATGAAAAAGTAGTTGTATTTATATATTTAAAAATAGTATAACCTCTACGCCACGTGTCCCACTGATAACTACAACTCCTTTTTCCTCTTCTTTTATACAAGAACGAAGGACTGTTACAGCACCATAGTTTAATTTTTATCACTCACAAATTCGAAAAAAAAATTCTAAAAATATTATCTGAGAAGAAAAGGGTGTTGAGAATTAGTGATACTGATGATGATTCTTTGATTTTGAGGATTTTTTTGGGGGTTTTGGTGTAGAAAGGGGGGAAATTGAGGAAAAGGGTGTTGAGGATCAGTTATGGTGATGATTCTTTGGTTCTGAGGAATTATTTTTGGGTGTTTGAAGGGGGAGTGTTTTTGGGGTTGTGTGGTATTTTGAAGGGGGAATATAGGTAAAGGGGATATGTATACAGGAGGTTTAGGAGGGCCAATGAGAAAATCATTTAAAGATTCTCTCAAAGTTCTTGAAGCTGATATTCAACATGCCAATACACTGTAAGTCAACTTTTGTATGTGTATTGATATCTGAAAATTTTATGCTGTTTTAGAATCATAGTATAATTTTTTTACCCCTTTTGAGTTTTTCTGGTTTCTACCCTGTTTGAGTTATCTTTTGTTTTTTTTTTCTTTTCTGGTTTTATTTTCTTTCAGCAATTTTGGTTCAGAAATATCTTTTACTGATATGGGGTTTTGTTAAGTTTTGATCTTTTTATTGATTGTTCTTTATTTTGATATTTTTGTCCTTTGGTCTGTTGCTAATAATAAAGTCACGATATTTTTTGGGGGAGGTGGTTAATTAAGTGAGTTTTGATTGTGAGACTGTTTTTAGTCTACCAAAATGGGATTTTTTTAGTGGTAAGTGAATAGTGGCAGAAAGTAGATATTTCCCCCCCTTTTTTTTGGTTTCATTGTATTATCAGTGTTAGTTTGATGTTCACTTCTTTGATTGCTTCAATCTGAGATAAAGGTAACATTTTCTATGATAATTGATGCTTATCTTGTAAAGTGTCTGCAGTTCTAATATTCTTATTATGGAACTTTATTTGAGAACTCTCAAGGCTTACCTTTTTCCTTTTTTGTTTCTACCATTGGATATTTGATTTTGCAATGTGGTGTCAGAGCTGAAAATTTGTACCAAGAGAGTAAACGGTTGGTTATTTTATAGGTCATTTTTCTCTCCACTAGTGGTTTTCCGATAATCCTTTGGTTTTCTCTTTTATCCTTTTTCTAGTATAGAACTGGTGTTTTGAGCTAGCTTGCATGCACCTCGAGTAAACAATCAGCCTGTCCTGCTAATAACAGCACAGGTGTCTAAAGTAAGTCTGTCCATCGAGATTACAGCAGTTGGGCTCACAGCTAGTGTTGTTGTACTTATTTGAACCTAGGATTTTTTACTCCATGCCTCAATAACCCATCTCCTTTGGGGGGGTGGGGGGCATTCTTTATTTTTTAGAGGGTGTCTATTTTTCTTTTTATCCTGGGGCTGGGTGGATAGACCAGCAACCCAGTGCCGGCATCTGCTTTCGCTAAGGCCGACTTGGTAGAAGCGAGGCTCTTGGAGGCAACACTAGAATGAAATATTAGCTTAGCATCAACACATGGCCTACCTTTCGGTGTCAAAATAGACCAATTACCGACCTTTCATTGATGGCATTACCTTAATAAAGATCATTAAGAAAAGAATTTGTCGCTATTGGTGATTTGATTTGGTGACAATCATTCTCTGTTTGTGGTGAATGTTTCTCCCGACCTTGTAACGTGGTGTTTACCTCTTCCCTCTTGCTTGGTCTTTTTTCATCTGATGGTGTTGTTTGGAATGCAGTGCATCTGACTTTTCGGGGGAGTATGATGGTGCTTGCTTACAGATGCGAATGTCCTACAGTCCTGCAGCACACATCTTCCTTTTCTTAGTGCAATGGACTGATTGCCATCTTGCTGGTGCCCTTGGTTTGTTGAGAATTCTTATTTACAAGGTTTGTGTTTGTTCTAATTCATGCATCACCACATTCCCTTTTTTTTTTCTTCAAATGCCAAATTCTTCTCTTCTCGGGTATTCAATTGAGTATTACCTTGCTACAGGTACATGTCGATGGCACAACAACCATGTTAACTCATGAAAGGAAAGCAAGCATTAGGGAGTTCTATGGTGAGTTTTTACATTTTTCTTCTGTTGAACTAATGACATAAATACTTCTGATAAATCATGTAAAGTTAGATACCTGTTGCTTATAGACATCAATCATCCTTGTCCAGCTGTTATTTATCCCTCTTTAGTTCAACTTGAAAGAGGTGTCACAGACTCGGAAGATAAAAAACAAAACGCAGTTTGCCAGGAGAGATACAAGAGACGAGATGATGAGGATTACAGACAGGCTTATGATCTGGACATTGAAAGGGAAGATGAATGTGGAATTTGCATGGAGGTGAACAGCAAAATTATCCTTCCCAACTGCAATCATATAATGTGCTTGAAATGCTATCGTGAATGGTATGTTTCATATGCACATTTTGATACATTAATTGAATAAGCTGCTAGTAAGTAAAAAATTAGATATCATCCTGTTCAGTTCATGAATCTAGTGACAAGATCCTTAACTATCGCGTAAATCCCCCAAACCAACAAAAAGAAATAGAAATAGAGTTTTCCTGGAGAAAGAGGACATGTTGGCGTTTTAGAGACCAAATAATCATAAGAGGTGTAAGTCAATTGCACAGGGAAATACTTATGCTTATTTTGTTGGCTAAGATTATTTTTTTATTGCTTCGGTTTGTCCCCCCCCCCCTCCCCCCCCTCCCCCCCCAACAAATTGGAAACATCTGATGGGTGAAAATCACACGTGGCACAACTGTGCTGCTACATATCTTGTACATAGACTAAAGCTATCACGTGCACAGAGTCCATGGATATGAGGTTTTTTTGATCTTTTCTTTAAGGTGTTGGACTTTGTTATATAGTTGTTATTTGATGATGAAAATGTTACTGAGAGGCGAACAAAATAAAATCAAATACTATGGGTGGTAGGACTAATCTGAAATAATAATTGATGTAGATTTATTTCAATGGTAGACTAATACTATTTACTTACCTTTATCCTTAACTGTCAATCAGGCAATGAGTAGTACAATGTCACTCCATTTCTTTTAGCTGTTCTACATGAAATTAGAGTTTTTATGCAAGTTAAGAGGTATATAAGAAAAATCTTTCCTCTGCATGATCCAATACTGCAGCTGGGATGTTTTATATTTTGCCTGCTAAGTAGGTAATTATACAAGAGTTTGAAACTGAAGCACATCTCTATTCTCTATCTCTCTTGGTTTTAGATTTGGACCGACTTCAGGTTCACTGCTTTTGACATGTTGCTTGGAACTGTTTTTTAGAGTCCCAACTCAGTTTTCTGTAGCATGACCATTGTTTCTTTCCTCCTTCGGCCTGGGGAAGGGCCACTGATTGAACTGCAAGTGGGAATTGCAAAGGAAACAGTATTGCAATAACTTTCGAGAGGGATACACCTCCTAAACTGGTGTTTCAGTCATAATATGTAGCACTTCTTTTTCCTGCATTGAATATTTGGTAGTACGCAGTATGCTAGGATCCTAGGCACTCTACAATTCCTCTGACACCAGATGCTTAAAAGTGTTGAAACTGGAATGATTTGCTCGTCCATGTAACCACACTTGCTTACTTAAGATACTTTCCATTACTCGAGCGTTGTCTCCGGCCACCTTTTCTGTGGCGACTACATAAATTCCAATATAATTCACAGTTAAAAATATATCATATGAAGGTCAACTTCACATTTCTGAGGGACACGTGATTGCTTGGAAAAACAGATTAATGGCTATCTCCTTTAGTGATCGTAATTGGTAAAGCTAAAAGATAAAACGGTTGTCTCTTCATGAGAGCCTCTTCTTAAGTGATAAAACCAGCCTCCCATAGTTCTCTAAATGGACAAAGAGGCGGCAAGTTGCTCGACCCCTGAAATATTGTTAGGTATACTAAATGTGATCTCGAAATGTCTCACCTATGCTGACTTGAGTAATCTATTATTTTTTCTCTTCGCCGTCCTTTTTGTGGCATAAAGAGTGGCCAGCGTTTTCTATCTCTAATTTTTTGGACAAACATTAGAATGACTCTTAGCACTTATCGACAACAAATGCTTCTTGTTCATTTAGGAGGTACATCCCAAGCCTTATTCATCTCTCTTTTTTTGCTCACCTCCGAGGCTAAATAGTTTTACCCTATGCTTGATGGTCTGGATTTGTCTCCTCTTTCTTTCTTTTTTTTTTTTTTTTTTCTTTTTTTTTTTTTTGTGGATATTGAAATTTTGTATGGAGACCTATGAACTGATCTAGTATTGTTCCCATGTATGGAGAGACAATTGCTTAAGCATCTAATATGTGGAATGTTTGCGTTAATACAAACTAATGGGAAATGATAGCTAGGGAAAGAAAAGAAACTAACATCTGTGTTTCACATATGTACCTTTTGGGCCATAGTCAAATCTACTTACATCCGACGGTTTCAACCTTTCTAAAAAACTAGACCTGTAGCTGTATCTCTTCTATTTTCGTGCACATATTCTGTTTATTTCATCTTCCTATAATGCACATTAACAAGATCTTCATTGATGCACTGCAGGCGTTCGAGGTCACAGTCGTGCCCCTTTTGCCGTGATAGCTTAAAAAGGGTGAGCTCAGGGGATCTGTGGGTATATATGGACAGCAAAGATGCAGTGGACATGCCAACAATTACAAAGGAGAATCTAAGAAGGTTGTCCATATATATAGAGAAGTTACCGTTGATCGTGCCGGATAATGTTTTCGACACATATGATGATACTCATCTAAGGTAGAGGAGCAATGGCCTATTGGTTATCTTGTTGAAATTGGTCATATGCAAGATTTAGAAAATGGAGGTTATGGTATTGGACTTGGTGATGCTGGGTTAGATATGAAGGTGTTGGTTCCTTTTCCACTACCTTGTGATTAGAAGAAATCCAGCCTGTATTATTGGGAGCATATACAGAGGGCGGAGCCAGGATTTTGAACTTTATGCATTCTATCTAAATTCTAGGATAGTAACATCGAATGTTAAGTTAACTGGGGTTTAAATTTAATTATGTACATATATAGTGCATTTCTCTTGAGACAAATATGACTAAAGTTACTAAGTTCAGTTGAACTCGTGTGTTGACCTCTAGCTCCGATCCTATTCGGGATTGAGAAGCTAAGTTGGATTTAGCTAAAAAGAGCTTTATAATCCTGATTTGTACGTGCATGTAACAGTTGCTTCTTAACATTACTATCTCTTTGGTTTCTCAGTTTTACAAGTGGTGGAGTCTTAAGATTCTGATTAGGGGTTTTAAATATAGAGAATTTAATATGGAAAGAAATTAAGGGGCAACATCTAATAATTTTTAACTATCTATTAAATTTTGAAATAATTAATTTTAGGATAATTTTTCCCCAATCAAACAAGCCCTAATATGGGTAGATTCAAATAGTGGCTTAAAAAGACTATTTGTGCAAATTGCCATCAACAGAATCAACATGGTCCATGTGGACGTTTCTTTCTGGGTCCTTCCCAATTGTCATGATGTAACCCTTCTTTGTTTTTTTTTTTTTTAATTTGTTTAGAGAGAATATCGTAAACGACGTGAATTATTAGTTTCATTATTAAACTATTGAGTATTTACTTGATTAACTGAAATGAAAGATCCGATTTTGTAATATGAGTTAAATATATCTTTAAATTCTAATCAAGTTTAGGCATGTTTTCGACATTTCTTTCAATTTTTTTATTAAGAGTCCCATGCCGCACAACAAAAGTTTGAAACCACTTGTTATGTCAAGTGGCAAATCGGGGATGTATCTAACTTTAATTAGTCAAGTAGAAGGTGTTTTTAAATGTTGTCCCTAATTTCGGAGACAAAACTAATAATTTGAGCCAAGTTTAGAGGTATTTTCAATATTTCTCTCTTTTTTAGTGTCTAACATCTGTATTGGAGTCTGATTAAATTCGAATTCATGCTTTGTAAGACTCATTTCCAAAGGTGACACTCTCAACAAAAGAAATTCAATTTTCAATGATCAAACCCGAAACTTCTGATTAATGATTTAGAGCGGAGAGATTTCAACCGTCCTAAATTGCATATGTAGACCCAATTTCACAATTTTTTTAAAATTATTTAATTAAACTATTAATTATTACTATTATGTTTTTTTATATTCTAATTTAAATCTAAAACCAGCCCGCTAATTTAGCTTATTCAAGCTGTACAGGAACAGAAATCAAGATAACATCACACACACAAAAAAAGAATAGAAAAACAGAAAGACAAAGACAGAGAGAGAGAGAAAGGGAGAAAAAACAGAAAAGCAGAAATGGGATTTGAAGGGGAAAAGAGAGAAGAGGAAGGTGTAAGAATGGCTAATGATTTCTTTTGGTCATATACAGATGAACCTCATGCTTCTCGTAGAAGACAGATCCTCTCTCAGTACCCTCAAATCAAACACCTTTTTGGTCCTGACCCTTTTGCTTTTCTCAAGGTATAAATTTGATCCTTTATTCATTTTGCTTTTTGGGGTATCTTAGATCTGGGATAATGTTAGGTGGGTAGGGTTAAAAATTGAATCTTTGAGGCTCATTTGGTTATAGTCCTGGGATAATGTTGGGTGGGTCATTTGGTTATCTTGGGATTATAGTCTTGGGATAATGTTGGGATTGAATTTGTATTGGGTTTGATTGACATTCAAATTGATAACCAGATAATATTATTGCTTTTGGGTTTTCATTTGATGGTTTTTTATTTCTTTTTGAAATGTATTTGTGTATGTTTCATTGTGTTTTCAAGGATATTTTTGTTAAATAGAATTGTGGGTTTTAGGTTTTTCTTTGGATTAGGCATTATTTTTAAGGTTAAGGGGTAAATCTATGTGAATTGGAGTCCTTTTAGTTTTTTCTTTGAAGGAATTTGCTTGCTGAATCAGATTAATTCAATTGTGAAATACATAGTAGTGTTTGAGCCTAAAGGTCTCGTGTGTGGAGTCATCTTTGTTAGGAACGTTTTATCCCACATTGTGGATTTCCAGGGGCAAATGCGGATCTAGTTGGGTTCTAATGCAGTTACTGAATACTAGATGGGAAACCAATAATAAATAAAATAGAGAAACATATAGTAGTGTTTCAAACTTTTAACTTTTCTGTAAAGGTATCCTCTCCTTCTCTTTTCCTGAAAAAGATGAAGAATTTTGTGTTTATCAGGATTGAGTTCTTTTGGTTAAACTCTTCTCTGGATTGCTCATTATGTGATTTTGTTGAGACCAAAACTCAGCAATGAGATTCACATAATTTGGTGCCCTATCCATCTCGTTTTCCTTGATTTTCTGGTGTCATTTTCATAGTTTTACTAGAGATTAATGCTTTGTTATTTTATGTGTTTTGAAAATCAAATCAGTCTTCGAATTATTACTTGAGTCCCTCTCCTTTCTTTCCCCTCCTGTTTATTCAATTTTGTGTTCAAATCCATTGTCTACAAAGTCCAATATTTTGATTGATAATGTTATGTGATTATATTATATTCTGTCCCAGATGTCTTTTCTTAGGGTCGATGGTGACAGCAGAAAATTCATGTAACTTTGGCTTGGTCATGTCATAGCTTTTTACTCATTCATGTGTATGCAATTAGACGTCCTTACTAGATTCGTTGGTGGACAACCGTGGACTTTATTGCAGAAATCACTAGTTATTGAATCTGTCTAAAATATGAGGAACTGGTTACAGGAACTGATTGGTGCTACTAGTTTCATTTAGACTGAGTGCTCACTGTGTATTCTTTTTAAATATTAACCATGCAGATATCAGGAGTTGTTTTGCTTCAGCTTTGGACAGCTACCTTCCTCCATGATGCAACCTGGTTGAAGATATTGATAGTCGCGTACTTCTTTGGCTCTTTTCTGAACCATAATCTCTTCCTGGCCATTCATGAACTAAGTCACAACCTAGCTTTCTCTACTCCAAACTACAATCGTTGGCTTGGAATTTTTGCCAACCTTCCCATTGGTGTACCCATGTCTGTTACCTTCCAAAAGTATCACCTTGAGCACCATCGCTTCCAAGGAGTTGATGGAATTGATATGGACATCCCGAGCGAAACTGAAGCCCATGTAGTGAAAAATGTTCTTGCAAAATCTATATGGGTCATTCTTCAACTTTTCTTTTACGCATTCAGGCCTCTTTTTCTAAAACCTAAACCACCTGGTGTGTGGGAGTTCATTAATTTTACTATCCAGCTATCCCTTGATGGAGCTATGGTTTACTTCTGGGGCTGGAAATCACTAGCTTATCTTATCCTATCCACGTTTGTTGGGGGTGGGATGCATCCAATGGCTGGTCACTTCATCTCCGAGCATTATGTCTTCAAGCCTGAGCAAGAGACATACTCCTATTACGGACCCCTTAACCTCATGACTTGGAGCGTAGGATACCACAATGAGCACCATGATTTTCCAAGAATTCCCGGAAGCAAGCTCTACAAGGTGAAGGAGATTGCACCAGAATATTACGAAAACTTAGATGCTTACAAATCCTGGAGCCAGGTAATCTACATGTACATAATGGATCGAACAGTTGGACCTTTCAGCAGAATGAAGAGAAAGTTGTCTATGAAAGCAAACAAGTCCGAATAGGTGCAGTAATAGTCCTCTCTATTCTTTGTTAATTCTTTCAGTGTTACTATGTGATGTTTCTTATTGATTATGACTCTTGGTTCTTTTGTAACAATGTAATAGAGTTCTGGCATCATGTGCAGTAGAGTTGATGTAGCAAGTGACTAAGTTCATCAATTACAACAACATACCCAGTGAAATCCTTGAGTCTGGGAAGGGTAGGATGTATGTAGACCTTACCCGTACCTTCATGGAGTAGAATGACTGTTTCTGATAGACTCTCGGCTCTAATCATAAATAATCATGTAAAAGTTCATGTGTTATGGGAATTTCCATGTTTATTTTACTGTTTGTTGTCTTAAAAGGGGAAAAAGAAATGGCACATTTTGAAGCCTTGGATAGGCCTAGGAGTCTCCTTGTAGTTAGAAACAGCCCATATTATCTTCATAAGCATAATATTAGTGTTAACACTAATAGAGAGTTGGCTTGCTTATATTCTCACGATTACATTTTATATGTCGGTGTTTGATTGGACACGAAGTTTCCAAAAAAAGGAGGTTTAGAAATTGTGATTTTAAACATGCCATACATTTTTGTATCGAAAGTTTTAAAAGTTTTCAATCATAAAAATACGTCATTCTTTTTTAAAAATAGAATATACGTAAAGAGCATCACAAAAAAAAAACAATGGTCTACTTGATTTTTCTTAAATTTAGACTACAAAAATAATTAGATAAGTGTCACATAAAACAACGGGTCCTCTACACAAGGTGGAACATCACCTCTATTATCTTTGGGCTAATCGCCTCGTGATATTTCATTAAGCAAATTAAAGCTTGAATTAATCAAAATGTGTCTTTTCCTTCTATATATGAAACTTGTTACATTTTGATTGTTTTAAAATTATATTACCCTTTAATATAAAGTAATGGTACAAATTTAACATAATATATAATTAATTAAACGATCAAATAGTTAATTTAATAATTTGTGAAGATCCACAAGCACAAGGATCAAATACGTGCATGTTTATTATGCTTAACCAAATATTTATCACAAAAGATCAAAATCAATATTTATAAATATTTCAAGAACTAAGTGCAAATTTCTCAAAACTTTTCAAAAGTAAGTGCAGTATAATAGTCAGAGTTTCACAATTAGCTAGAACTTATGAATTTTTTATTGAAAACAATCTCTCTATACCCCACCCCCCCACACACAAAGGTAAACATAAGATCTACAATATACATTAGTCAATCCCCACACTCCATTTGTTGTTATTATATATATATATATATATACCTAAATCACAAACATTTGGAAAAAGTATCATAACTCTGAAGTGATGTAGAGAATCAATAACAATCTTAGAGTTTTGGTAATAAAAATAATGTTTTCATTAAAAACTTACATACTTGGATATGCATGGTGTAATGAGATTACATTTTTAGCCAAGTTGTACATAGTTTTTCTCATGATAATACCAAACACTTGTCTATGATTGCTTGTTAATTTTGAGAAAATTTACCAACGTTCCAATGAGCTCTCAAAATGTTTCTTAAAGAAAATTACTACTGCCTCTTGACTTGTGACAAAATTTAGACTTATGGTTGTGATCCTAACAGAACAAATGTATTCCAAGTTGTCTACACTGTTGATGCTACGCGGATGTCCCAGGTATGTCATCAATCGTTTGGCTAGATTTCCGGGGTAGTATTCTTTTCACAGCAGGTGTGGTCAGTTTCTCTTTGGGAGGAGGCGGAGGAGGCCTGCTTGGATGGATTTGATCGACTTTTTGGGAAGGAACGTCAAACTGCATAACCAACAACACAGAGTCATCTAACAAGAAACTGGAAATATATATGGCAAGCAATGCATAGTTGAGAAACGCAACAACATGAAATGAAACATAGCATACCAGCACCGTTGCAGATGAAATGAACAAGCATTCATTCAAAATAAGTGGATCAAATCAGTGTGAACTAGTTTACAACACAGATTCTTCATTTATCTGGATGTTACCCATAACAGCAGTATGAATATTTGATATTTATTCTTGAAAGGAGTCAAAATATTAAGTACCCATGTCAAATCATATCCATACCCAACACTCATACTACTGTCCACATAAAGTTGCTTTAAGAATATATATTTGTTTTTATTGTACTTATTTCTTCCTAAGCCCTCGCAAACAGAGGGGCGGCACAGAGTAAGTGTGAGGTGCTACTTTCACTTGGATAGTCTTTCCATAAACCACACTTACTCCACCACATCCATGCTTTTAATATCTTGAATTTCACTCATTATCAGCACTCAATAACTTTTCAAGCAGCAACCTTTTGGAAACATGTCCAACAAAGCCTAAATTAGGGAAAAAGTTAAAACCAACATAGAGCAGCAGAAGGGTATCTTTTCAGTGTTTTGACTAGAGAAATTACAACTATTTTCTCGCTGATGCACAGGTCTCATGATCACTGGTCACGACATCAGGTTATTCCTTGCCACCAAAAGAGTTGCAGGAACTTATAGTATCCACGCATGTGAGTATCTTGATCCAGTTTAATTTCTTTTACAATTACTTTGACAGTTCACTTAGTGCGACTACTTAGAAAATAAACTCCAAGTTTTTGTCAATAACACAAACTGACCTTGTATCCACAGCCAGCTACACAAGCATGAAAGCATTCCTGCGTGCAATAAAGAAGATTACATGTCACTTGAGTGCCAAAAGGGAAGAGGTTTAGGCAATTCACATTTTTATTTGAAAATTTTACTCCACAGACCAATGCAGAACAACCAATTTCAATGGAGAAATCAACTCTCAAGTAAATCGAAGTATTGAATTCTAACTATTACACGGAACAAACTAACATACTAAACTACAAGAGGAACTAAATCTACAAACATAAACAAAGACTTTTAAGTTGCCAAGAAGAACTAAGATACTCTAAGCTCCAGCGAGAGTTTTCTTCATCCAAATTCATTCTAAAAAGAAAGAACACAAATAAAATGTTATGACAACTCAAGAGCCAAAAGTACAAAAATGCCCCTTGCTAAGGGTTCTACATTGGTTGAGGGATGAGTTGGTTTTCACTTTATATGATCTTGGGCAAACACTACCTCATGAGCTACCTACCTTTTGGAGTTGAATTAGGCCCAAAGTTCATTTCTTCCCATTCTTAATTGTTAGCCTTCAGGGAAAATGACCTAAACAAGAGTTCTTGATATAAGATCCCTCTGATGCAAGAAGGAATACTTGGCCTTGGATTTTCTTATTTGATTCCCTCATAGTCTTCAAAGTCGTGATACAAGAACCTATGAGTTAAGCCTTGGAGTTCTTGTAAATTTTTTTATCTTAGATCCTCATAAATGGTCTACTTTAAGGATGACTTGGGTTAGCCTCTAGATATGCATCATCTCGTCCCTCTTGAAGATAAGTCAAAAACAGTAATGGTAACACTAACACCATACTCACCGAACAAACCAACCTTGTAGGCCAACTCATTGATTCTTACAACAACTTGAAATGGCTTATCTCCCCTTCGATCAAGCTTTGTCTTCCTTTTGGATAGAAATCTCTCCTTTCTCAAATGTACCTATACCCAATTACCGGTTGGAATACCATGTCTTTTCCATTGATTGACATTGGAAGCATAGGCATCATTCTTGATCTCAAGATGTTGTCATGCATTCTCATGTAGTTTCTTCATTGATTTGGCCTTAGCTTTGCCATCAACACCCAAAATTTCATTAGCGGAAATGGGAAGTAAATCTAAAGGAGATACAAGGATTGAACCACATACCAATTCAAAAGTTGAATGATCTGTTGTACTAAGAATATTCTTATTATATGCAAACTCCACAAATGAAATACAACTTTTCCAAGCCTTCAAATTATTTTCAACTACGACCTTTAAAAGATTCCTCAAAGTTCTATTGGCCATTCCATTTGCCCATCTATTTGAGGATGATATGCTGTAGAAAAGATCAAACATGTTCCTAATTTAGCCCATAGAGTTTTCCAAAAATAACTCAAAAATTTTATATCCCAATCACTCACAATCGGCCTTGGTATACCATGAGGGCACATCACTTTTGAAAGAACAAATTGGTAGCACCATTACCATTATAACATGGATCTATTCTCGAGAAGCAATCAACACCAACAAACATACTATCTTCACCACTCTTAGTTGTGGGCTTATCTCTGAGATTTGGAAGCACCCCGTGATCAAATGCCTTCAAGGAGCTGATATGGAGTGGGTGCTCAGAATGGTATGCCTTTTGTGCAAGAATCGTATGGTACGAGTAGCTGGAAGACTTACAGACAAATGTGCCCTCCCACGCAAGTGTTGGAACTCTGGTTGCTATGTCAGCATATCTGTTCAGTGCAGAGATAGACACCCACTGAGCTTTGGCATGCCACTGCTTGGTTTTTTCCTTATGCATCTTCCATTTTCATAGGCATGCAACCGTAACTCAACCAACTAGTGGAACTTTAGCATGCATTCCTCACCCGCAAGTTCCATATCCAAGTTGAGCTTTTTGATTGCTCAATATGAAGGTATTCCAATTCGACGAGCAGGTGGCAATCTTTCCCATAAACCAACCTATAAGGAGAGGTCAGAATTGGTGTTTTATATGCTGTTTGATACGCTCACAGAGCGTCATCCAACTTCATAGCCCAATCTTCCTTGTCACACTCAATCCTATCTGTTGGTCCTTCAAAAAGCAGAAAACTGTAGCTCGCTCCTCAACAGAGGCCAAATATAGCAGTTTCCAATGCCTTTGCTGAAACATTTTGGATTAATAATATATTGCTTGAGATGCGCTGTCTAGTCAAAGAGTTCCCTACTATCTACTGTAATAACATTTGTGTCACTCTGTCACTTATTTGAGCGTGAATCCAGTAGCATGAAACATGTTGAGGTGAACTTAGATTTTTTGCGCAAATATGTCCAACAAAAACTGGTTCGAGTTGTTTCTGTCCATTGCCGATCAACTAGCTGATACACTCACAAAAGCACTCGTCAAGCATCACAATTTGTTCTACGCTTAGTAACACGTAGCCTAACTTGAGGGGGGCATATTAGAATACATATTTCTTGTTATTAGTTCTTATACACTAAAATTAGTTTATATTTATCTTTTGTGTTTTAGATTAGATTATTATCTAGACAGGCTTTAAGATTTATCTTTCCATTAGATAGGTGTGTTAGTATTTTGATCAGCACAAGTCTCCTAATACAAGGACTACTCTTAGAAAGGCGGTCCCTGCAGACATGTATTTACTCATTGTGATGTCCAATACAACATACAGTTACTACTCAAAGTGTTCATAAATATATGCACATATTCAATATCCCCCAAGAACAAGGTGAGAAGCACATACTTCTAAAAGTCCCCAATACTACAAGTCAAGCCAGCTAACAAAAATGATGATTGATCATACTAGATATAGGTAAACTTTCATGACATGAAAAAGTTATTTTTAAGTTGGCTCAAGAACTAGCACTTACTGCCACTTTAAAAGGGATCTCTAAGCCGTCCAATACCAAACCTCATGATGAAATATTCAAGATATTGGTCCACAGAAACATGAACACTTGTATCATTTTGATGAGGTCATGAACATTTATATTAACATATGACGCAAAGGCACCCATAACTGCTCTAGAAGCTCCCTTGATTTTTTAGCAGATCAAAGAAAACCTTGCCATTTTGTCTTATGCTAATATAACAACTCTCTTTACTCTTCACTCAAAAAAAATATATTTGTAGAAACTCTCTTTACTACTTACGAACTGGAAGAGAATAACGACCTCAGCTTGCAAAGGACAAATCAGCATTGTACTGTGAAACTTCATGTATGTTCTTGTAAGATAATGAAGAATAGCACAGCCATTGCGGACACCATGCTTATTAAAAAAAAAGAGATTATGAAGAATACTATTGAGAGTGTTGACTTTCAATCCAGACCCTGAACACATGGAAAAAATGAATTTGAACTACAATTGACAAAATTCATCGTAAAGCAAATGAACTTGTAAGAACTAAGAAAAATCACATTTTGAGAACTGTTAAAGAAAAACCAATTAAAGATAATAAGAAAGGTTGGGAGACCTCAGAGCAGCTGGCGGCACCAGGGGATCGGTCAATGTAAGCACTCCACTGTTGATCCTTCAGAACTGGATTTTTATAGCATATTTCCTCACATTCTGACAAACCTGCATATAGCTCGTTATTCCTCTATTGTAGCTTAGATCAATAGATAAGCCTCATAGAGGTTTCAAATTTCAAAAATAAGACATTTCCTAAGCATTAGTTATATATAAGTGCAATGTCCTCAAGTTTAAAAGAAGTTAAACTCCAAAAGGAGAGCAATATTATGGACATTCCTTGGTGAATGATGAATATCATCTGATGCCATCCTTCTCAAGGTTAAATAACTTAAGCTGGCGATATAAGACAACCACTAATATGGACATTTTACAAAGTGAAGGCATGGTTTTCACTTTTCTACTGTTCATAAATAGAAAGTCCTAAGCTGTCACCCATGGTAATATATTATCTTGTGGAATATAATAAATTTCTTTTCACTAGTGTAAGATTCTTCCATATGCAAGTTTTTCTACAAGCAGCACAATTCCTCACCACAACGATCAGACAGTAAACTCAAATATTCACCAGGGTTATTTCGAAACCAACAAATATAGAAGCTTGGAACTTACATTCATCCCACGTCTCTCCATCAGCATCACATCCTTTTTTGCAAAAGACTCTCCCTTCAAAAATTCAGACATCACAAAATTGTAACATATCAGCGCTAAATTCATGCCAAGAAACAAACTACTACAAGAATAAACCAACACTAGGACAATTGAAATAAAATTAAACCAGTATTATATCTTGTCAAAGAAATTACATTTTACGGAATTGTTTCGAAACTAAATTAAAAAGAGTGAACACAAAAGATAAAAGGCTAAAAAGGTGGGAGAGGGATGTTATTCTGCTAGGTCTTTATTAGCTGTAGTCCTTTTATAGCTGTGGTCCTTTTTTTTTTTGAGAAAGTAGCTGTGGTCCTTTCATCAACACACTTACAATCAGTCGATAGAAATACAAGCTATTAATTTCATATCTGATGATGTCTATGACATGTCAGACTTACATCGTAGAGTAAATGCCAAGTAGGTTTATATTTTGTCCAACTAGGATTGATTCAGAACTATCAACCATTGTTTCAAAGGTCATATAAGGATCGAAAATCTGACAGGCCCACTCAATGTAATAAAAAGAGAGATTTGGATACCTAAACAAGGACTTGCTAACGCATCTTATCCATTCACAGCTATATTTTCTTACATCTGCAGTTTTGGCATGCCATAACCATATGAACTGTCTGCTGTCAAAAGTGCTTAAGATACACATGATGATCTTTGCTTGCAGTGGCAACTTTAACATAGAGAAAAAACCAATTAAAAATACAGTCAAACCTCTCTATAACAACCTCGTTTGTTCCGAAATTCTTTTCAGCTTTTATAGTGACGGGTTATTATACACCTATAGCAACATTTGACATGTAAATCTTAATTGACTGTTACAGACAACAATTACCCAAAAAGTATTTTCTCATTTCTTAATATTATAAAAGATTAAAAGAAATTACTTAAATTTCACTAATTAAAAGTTAAAGAAAGCAAATACATTATTAATAAATCACGTTGACACTTACAAGATAAAAAACTTTTGTTTAAATGGAATACAAATATGCACATATCTCTCAATGCAAAAATAAATAAATTAATTACAGAAGTATGTATTGATGTTATATTCTTTGTTGAAAGTGGTATATTAAAAGTTCAAAACATCTAGTCAAAATACTAGACTTGTTATTGTCATCTTAGAGATTCTATTTCTATATGGGGCTTTAGGATAGTAAATCAGTACTAGTGTTTTTTCATTATGAAAATAAATGACAAGCAACAAAAGTAGGAAATAGAAGAAGCAATTAATATTTGAGTATGGTTGATATAAAGGAGTAATTCTACAAAGAGTGTATTGTTATATTGATGGTTGTTGTTATAGGAAAAAATATAAGATAAAAATAAGAAAAATTGGTTGTTATAGTAAGATGATGATATAGTGGGTGGTTGTCATAGAGAGGTTTAATTGAAGTTGATCAAATAAATTATTGTTAGGAAAATAAAAATAATTTCCTTCTTAGTGTCCATAGTTATAGGCTATGGACACTCGGATTCTTTAAAATCCTTGTCGCACCCGTGTCGACACGACATGGGTGTGGGCGTGGGTGGGGGATCCACACCCGATTTGATCAACCTAACTTGGGTACTTTGACTACAGCTATGGCCAAGAAGCATATGTTGATCGGATATTTGGGTCAACTATGGGCTTATGTCATACACATACAAACATAAAGCACTACAACAAGTGTTTAAAATGAATATACACATACTAGCTCTAATTTAATAAATTCAATTAATTGTCGAAATATAAACTTTTATGCGTCGTGATATGCATTTATTGGTGATATCCAAATATTTGAACCATACTCCTACCATATCCCCTAATCCTAAGATAAATAATACTATATTTATATCAATTTATAACTATGCAATACTCAGTTTTCATTTTACGTAGTAAAAAGATATGAATTTAAATTACCTTGTTAATCATATATAAGTTAATTTTCACCATTCTTAAATTACTAATTGTTGTATATATTAGTTTTATTATTTTTAGCTGTATCCCAGCACCCATATCCGCAATCGGATACAAAGCCCCGTGACAATGAATCCAGCCTCTAGATCCGCCACCCGTGTCAAAATCCCACACCCGAATCCAATCAACATAGGCTATAGAACTTGACATTTTTAAGACCTTATTGACCTTTCCAGTTGATAATTATCTTAAAAGGTATTTAAATAGGCGTTCTTTAGCAACAAATCCTTTTCCGGTAACAGAGAGAACAGAGGTAGTTGATTAAATATCTCAATGTAGAGGATTTTATTTCCCTTCAGTTTTTTTTTTTTTAAAACTGGTAAGATTGTATTCTTCAGCATTAAGGGCATGCTGGTCACCACCAAAAAGTGTCAGTTACAAGCTTCCTATCAAATCTACAATCTGGTCTGTATCTACTATACACAACTGTTTACACCAACAAAGTAAGGATACTATACAATTCCATTTGACCTTGTGAGTGGAATTGGATCTATTTTCAAAACATCTACCATTCCTTTCCTTCCAAACTGACCACCATATACATGATGGTATTAACCTCCACCATCTCCTTTGGCTCTTGCTGCTTCCTCTCCTTACCCAGCTCTTTAACAACTCTGATGTATGTTCTGGCATTGTCCAATTCAGATTTGAAATGCTAAGGAATAAATTCCAGACTGCTTGGTAAAGTTACAGTGCAAGAAAAGGTGATTGTTTGTTTCTCCTGTCAAATTGCACAAAAAGCATCTGGGAACCATTTGTCTACCCTTCTTCTGTAATACTTCCTGTGTTAAACAAGCCCTCGTTATCACTAGCCAGGTGAAACATTTCACTTTTGTAGGAACGTCCCCCTTCTAAAAATAGTTCCATTGATGCTTTGGGTCTCCTGCCATCAGTTGGAGACCTCTTCTGTAGGCACTGCTAACTGTGTAAAGACCATCATTTTTGTGCCTCCATAGCATCCTGTCTGTGGCATTTGTGTGTATTCCATTCCACCTAACTTCCCTAGTAACTCTGCAACCCTTTCCACCTCCCAATCATTGAGAAATCTCCTGAAAACTAAATTCCATCCCTGTTCTGTCCAACAATCACATTAGCATCAGGGTTCTCACTGATTTGAAAGAGATCTGGGAAGAGATCCCTAAGAGAGGATTGTTCTATCCAGATATCCTTCCAAAATCTAGTTTTACTGCCATTTCCCACCTTGATAAACAAATCTGCTTCCATTTGGGGCCACAGGTTTCTGATTGTTCTCCATACTCCCACACCATAAGGTTCAACTGTGTTCTCTGTACACCAAGGGGTTAATTCACCATACTTAGCTTTAATCACCTCTTACCAGAGAGCACCTCCCTCCTCAGTGTACCTCCACAACCACTTTTTCAGCAGACTTTCATTTTGCAATCTCAAGTTTCTAATTCCCAGCCCCCCTCTATCTTTGCTAAGGAGTACAGTCTTCCAGTTAACTAAACTATAGCTGCCTTGCCATAGAAAGTCTCTCCTTAACTTGTCCAATTGTTCTTCTACTTTTGCTGGAATTGGAAATAAGGACATCACATAAGTGGGTAATGAGTCAAGAACAGAGTTTATAAGAATCAACCTTCCCCCTCGAGAAAGATATTGAGCCTTCCATCTCGATAGCTTCCTTTCAGTCTTCTCCAGGATACCGTCCCATATTTCCAAGCACAACCAACACACTCTTTTTTATTCATTTAGTCCAACCACACACCCTAGGTCTTCTGAAATAACATGACGACGCACATCACCAAGTTTAACACTGAACAGTTAGATTGACATACTGATTTTCCATATCTCAGAGAAAACTGGAATTCTAGAAACTACAGGAAGAAGTTTCTACAATTTTGACAAACTATGAAGGAAAGCAATGTAGATCTACGCTGAATGGTTGTTGGTTATTCAAAGTAGCTAGATTGGCTCAAAATCTAATCACTTGAAAAATCAGTAAGCTAACCATGAATTGCGCAAAAGGGAATACTTGCAATTCACTTCATTGTAATTAACAAGTTACACCAAACAAGCAAATGGATTGTGATGGTAAACCGTTCAGTAGGAGTCTGAGTTTCCCGGTTTATAAAGGTAGAAAAGGTTTGGTAAGAGTTGGAAGGATCACAAATCAGAAGGATTCAAATTAAACAGCACACCACAGAAATCCAGCTAAAGTACACACTTGGACTTCACTTCATTGTAAGTAATAAGAGATGGCAAACAAGAAAATGGATTATGATACTAAACTAGTCAGCAGTATTCTGAGTTCCCCATCTATAAAGGAAGAATAGGCTTGATTTAAGAGTTGAAAGGAATACTCAAATGAGAAAAATTCAAATTAAATAGCATGCCCAAGATATCAAACCAAACACACAGTAATAAGTTGCGCCAAACAAGAAAATGCATTATGATGTTAAACTGGACGGCAGTGTCCAGCACTCCTAGTCTATAAAGGTAGAAAATGCTTGGAAAGATTTGAGAGAATACAAATGAGGAAGATTCAAATCAAACAGCATGTCCAGGAAATCAAACCAAACACTCAGTCCAACCAACACTTGATTTCAAGGTAGACTTAGGTTAGAAGAGAAATAACACCCTAATGACACCAAGTTGAAAACTTTCCCACAGGTACTAATACTCCATTTCCTCTTCTTTCTACAGCCAGACACAGTTGAAAACAGCCTAATGCAATGCACCTGCACCAAGCTATAATGCTATATCATGCATAAAATATTGGACGGCTGCATAATTTCAACAACTACTCAAATAACATCCTAACCTGAAAAGCAATGGCACACAGTCGATGTAGCTTAGATGAACTTTGGTAAAAAAAAAAAAAAAACATCTTTATTTGGTAGCAGTCTTTAATTTTTTTTTTGATGAAGTAAGTAGATTCATTTCAAGGCATCAAGAAGATGCAAGCTTTACAAGGATAGATCAGTTAAGCTCACAAAAAAAAGGAGGTAGCAGTCTTTAATAAACAAAGTAACCAATTGGAAAGACCACTATGGACTCTAAAAGATACAGACTTCATCTGTAGTTTTCTTCTTTCTTGTACAACCAGTCATACCCCCTTGGAAAATTAACATAAAGACTCTACCTTTACATAAAATTTCCAAAATCCTATATAACCAATGACCACTGCTCCTTCCCTCAAACCAAAGCAAAAGGGAGACTGTTCTTCTTTCTGTTGTGAAGCTTTTGAGACACAACACCTAATGAAATAGGTTGAGAACAATGATGTCTCAGTTGCAATACCCCATGAAATTAGTCGAGTTGCGCGGACACCAGGGTTATAAAAAAAAAATAGACACAGAGTAATGCACTTAGATTTATCAAAAGTTATCTACACATAAAGACAGTACACACACAGCAAAAGATTAGTGTTTTACATCCCAATGCAGATTACCCGGGCACACATTAAAAAGATTTCATCTTTTTACTTGAAAAGTAACATAAAGATTCTACCTTTACATAAAATTCCCAAAATCCTATATATCCAATGTCCACTGCTCCTCCCCTCAAACCAAAACAAAAGAGATTCTTCTTCTTTCTGGTTTCTGCTATGAAGCTTTTGACAGCATGAATTAAACATAGTCAAAAATTCAAACACAACATGAAGTCTCACAAGCAAATAGCCCATAGAAATTAGTCGAGGTGGACGCAATCTATCCAGACAGAAGGGTTATCATAAAAAATTCAACACAGAGTAATACATTAAGATTAAAGAAATATATCTACACATAAACACAATGTCTGCAAATTTAGCATAAAGATACAATTTTTCAAGATTGTAACTTTGTAAAGCGATATCAAGAAAAGGGTAAGGGGGGAAATAAAGAGAGTAGTAATTACAAGGAATTTGCATGAGAGTTGAGTATTTATGGGTGCACTGATTGTTACAGGGAGGTGCCCATTGATGAGGAATCATCTTTTTGACCCGTTTTTCGAAACAAAAATTGTAACCCTCGCCGTTTTGCCTTGTTGGGTCTCTGTCAAAATTGAAGAGAAGATGGATGGTGGAAATGGGGGGCAAGTACAAGAATGGCTACTTCAAGGGTAAGACCAGAGGGGGCTCTAATTTCCCTGCTGCCATTTGTTGGGAAACAAGGAATAACGAGAAAAATATTTTAAAAGTCAAATACAATGGAAATAAATTGGAAAATTAAAGATTTTAATTACTTGCACAATGTGCTTATAAGTAGGACTTTCATAAAAAAATAAAAAATCATAATATTAGTTATATGTCCACTTTAAAATTTGCAAACTCTTTAAAAAGATAATGATTAATATGTAAATTACCACAATATTCATATTGAATTTATGTATATTTTTGGACATTGAGAAATAAGTAATTAGTATTAAGTGTAAAATAAAAAAATAATTGCTTTTGTTTAATAGGTTGAAAAATAATAAGTACGCATAATTTCAAATTAAAAAATATTTTTTGAAATATTAGACAAATAAAAGTGAACGGAAAGTAAATATTACTTTACTATATTTTAGAAAAATGAGTATGTATCTCAAAGTTGGATAAAATAAAAAAGAGAGAAGTATCGAAAACAAATTACATGGTTAAGCAAACATATATTAATTAATTATTATAGTTATTGTTTTAGTTAATTACCATTTGTGACCAATATTCAATAATAATTACGTGGGTTGAGATTTCGAGTTTGTATAATTCAGCATTTGTATAATATGATTTGTATAATTTTTGTATAATGTAATTTTGTATAATATAATTTGTATAACTGTTTAAAGTTCAAATGTTTGTGTTTGTATAAATTCATTATTTCGAGTTTATACAAAAATAGTTTAATTATACAGACGTATCCGTGAATTATACAAACTCACCCGCGAATTATACAAACGAGACAGTTTAAACTATAGCTACAACCCGTAAATATACAAATTATAACTATGAAACATAATTAAATTTATTATAATAATTATTTGCAAAAATTCCCCTTAATTTTATGATTATCCATGAACTATGACACTATTAAAAATGTTTGTGTACTTGACTAACTAAACTCAAATACACCACCAATTTTGCAATATAAGTGAAATACACCTTTAAATTCTCATCAAGTTTAGGGTATTTCCAACATTTCTCTAATGTTCCTACGAGAGTTTGAACCACTTTGTTATGTCATATGACAAAAATGAAGAGTGTATTAAAGTTGAGTTAGTCAAATAAAAATGTATTTTTAAGACGGCGAATAGTTCGAAACTAATAATTTGCAGTACTATGTATATATACACATATTTACCATCCCCATTGCTGCTTCACTTTGCTCAAGATTCAGCATAAACCCTAAAATGAAGCTTTTATTCTCTATATTGAGAAATTCAAATTCAATATCTAATCACAGAAATGTGTTTAACCGTTTCTACATTTCGACGCCAAGTAATCATCTTTACAGACCCATCAATGGAGACTCTTTGTACAGAAGAATTTCACCCTTAGGGGACCCAAATGAGTCTATAGTACCTGTACTTGATCAATGGATCAAAGAAGGGAAACATGTGGTTAAAAAACAACTTCAGTATATGATCAAATCATTAAAAGATTACAGAAGATACAAACATGCCCTTGAGGTAACATTATTTTAACTACACTTGTGTGTATTGGTGGTGTGAGAATGCAACAGCGAGGAGGTGTGAGAGGTAGGTCGAAGAAGAACTGTGGAGGTGATTAGACAGGATATGACATAACTTTAGTTGATTTTAAAAAGGAAGTTATTGAGGTCGAGGATTAGGATAGTAGGTAGTCGAGTGCTGTTGTACTTCTAGTAATATATGATTTAGGTATCACGTAGTTCCCCTTTTCCCCAATGTCTATTAATTAATATGTGTTAGTTACACTTGTTTTGTACATTTGCGATTTTGTTGTCTCTTTTTCTTTCTTATTTTCATGCATCAGTTACATTTTTTTCGAGCTGAGGGTCTATCGAAAATAACCTCTCTAGTCTCTATCCCGTAAAGGTATAGAGGTAAAGTATGTGTAGATCCTACATTGTTGTTGTTGTATTGGTAAGAGGGGGATTTAGGATTTTGAAGTTTATGAGTTCGTACAACAATCTTAAGTTAATATATGGTAATAATTGAGTTTAGTGTCAAATATTTATAAATATCTAGTGGATTTCTTACTATATATTCAGGGTCAAAAGTTAAAAGGGTTCATGTAGATTGTACTCTAGCTCCGCCTCTGCTATTAGTCGCGCTATTGTAAATTAGGCTGTCATTTGTTCTATGAATTTGAGCCAATTTGTTATGAATTAGACCATTTCTTGTGTTTTTTAAAACAAATGGGTAAAGGTTAATCCCATCATTTCTGTTAATTAAGGTCCAATTGGCTGATGCTTAACAATTTTCTTATAGAGCAAGTTTAGGTCTTTTTAACTCTGCTTAGCATAGCTGGTCCCAAGTAACAATAGCATAACTAATATAGGCGGAGCCAAGATTTCAACTTTATGGGTTCTAGATTACGACTTCAAGTGGTAATAACTAGGTTCTAAATTTAATATATGTACATATTTAATGAATTTCTTAATACAGATATACTATTTGATCAAAAGCTATCTGGGCTTCTACCTCCACCCATGAGCATAAGAATAGTTTAATTGTGATGAATTCTGTCAATAGAGTGAAATTGGATACAAAGGATTTATATTGTTAACTTGTTTAGGGGTCGAAAAGTGTTATTAATTATTCATTTTTTAATTGTTTGTCTCTTTGGAAAGCTCTTCTATTTGAGTTGTATTCTTACTGAGTTGTCGCAGAGAAAATTTTTGGTAGGAATCATGATTATAGAACTATATCTTAGGACCTCGAGGTGGTGCTTGTGGTTGTTTTTGTTGAGTTATGAAGAGTGATTAGGGCGTCATGCGGAAGCTTACAATTTGCAAATCATATAGTTGATAAACTAGATAACAAAAACTTATACTAAAATCAAAATATTATTATATCAAAACTAATATAAAGAAAAACATTGAAACTTTAGAGAGAATAAATCTCCCCATAAACAAAAGTCTTAAACGACTACATTGTGAATGCTACTGTTGTTGTGTTAGAAGAAACAAACCTGTATTTATAGAGTCCTAAAACCTTTTCTTACTAGAAAAAGAGTCCTAAAAGGAGAGAATAAGCCAAATATAAAATAATATTATATTTTCCTTTCAAGAAAAGTAAAAACATTTATGGTAATGTTTTGTTTTTTCTTTAAGAAAAAATAAATCTTAAATTATGGTAAGAAAATCAGGACAAAATCCTAACAGTTTTCAGGATTTTCAATGGGCTTAGGCATAATACTCTGTAAGTCTCCACTGTGTACGTCACGGTGCTTCATTAGTCTGTTTATGCATGCTGATACTGTGAATTCAATGTTTCTCTATTGATTCCTAGGGTCGTAGTCAGGGTCTTCGATATTTAGGTTTCTAATGTTTTCATCCTGCTGGTACGACAATAATATCCCGGAAATATAAATACTTCTTCAAAAAGAAAAGACTGGCGTGTATTCTTGATAGATATCAAAGCTGTGCATGATTTTGTGCACTATTAGGGTGATCCCAACTCTGTTGTGGCTTTGTGTTTTAAATGCCAATAGTATACTTAACCACCAAATATTAACTTGTGTTGTCATGTGAATATTTATCGAATTATAAGTGATATAGTTCCTCACCCTTGCAAGATGTAGAAAGAACAAAATTTTGCTGTCAGGAGGTCTAAGGCGAAAAGATCAAGCTGCTCATTCTTATTTCATACTGAGATGATTCAATCAATGTTGCATGTTGAGTGATCTTCTAAATTCTGTTGACAGGTATCTTATTGGATGACTGACAAAAGATGTTTCAGCCCAGAATATTCTGATATTGGAGTGCGAATTCATCTGATTTTAAAAGTTAAAGGTCTAGAAGAAGTTGAGAAGTATATCAATAGCATCCCGCAGCAATTTAAAGGCTTTCAAACTTTTCAGCTCTTCTCAACTGCTATGCCAGTGAGAAGTCTGTAGAGAAAGCTGAGGCCATCATGCAAAAAGTAAAGGATATGGGGTTAGCTCATAATCGATTGTGCTACAGTTTCATGATGAACATGTATTATCGAACAGGAGATTGAGAGAAAATGGACAATATGATGAATGAAATGGAGGGGAAGGGTATAAATGTTAACCAGTTCACTTTCATAATCAGGTTAAGTGCATATGCTGCTGTTGGAGATTCTGATGGAATGGATAAAATAGCAAGGATGTTGGAATCTGATAAACGGATCACATTGGATTGGAATGCTTATTCTATCATCGCAGAGAAGTATCTCAATGTTGGGCAAGTGGAAAAAGCTCTGACAATGCTGAATAAACTGGAGGGCATGCTTGCCACTAGCAAGAATAAGCAGGGTGTACTTGGTGTATTTCTAAACCTCTATGCGCAAGCTGGAAGAAGGAAGAGCTACATCGAGTTTGGGATCTGTTCAAGCAGAATCTACGAATATATAACAAGGGTTACATTAGTATGATGAATTTGTTAATGAAATTTGATGACATTGAAGGAGTTGAACAAATATTTGAGGAATGGGAATCAAGGGGGTTATCCTATGACTTCCAAATTCCAAACTTTTTGATTGGCGCATATTGTAAAAATGGTCTTCTACGCAAGGCTGAGGCCCTCTTCGACAGAGGATTATCAAAAGGAGGTGTTCCTACTGTCATCACATGGTGTCATTTGGCAAGTGGGTATATCCATGAAGATCAGGTCTCAAAAGCCATAGAAGCATTGAACAAGGCAATGTCAATCTGCCCGCCTAAATTTATCCCTAGCAAGGAGACTTTACGTGCCTGTGTAGAATATTGGGAAAATCAGGGAAATGTGGAGAAGGCTGAGGAGTTTGTGAGGTCTTTAGAGGTGGAGGGTGTCTTTTCATCAGTTTTTTGTGAAAAGTTGTGGTGCTTCATCAACAAATGATAACTCCAAACAGGAACAACTGAAGGTGAGTTATGATTAAGCGGGGGCTGTATACTGCGAACTGAGAGCCTCATAACGTCATGCAATGCAAGAAGCTAGTTTTGAATATGTGCTTCAGTTGTTACATTAGTAACTCGAGAGTTTTGGGCTAGTGATAAGAGAGCAACACGTGATATGTAGGTTGGGCATGTTGAATCTTGCTGCAGACAAAGCTGGATATCATGAGTTTCGAATTATGTGTCATTGGGCTAAGAAGAAGAGGTACTAGTAAATTTATATAATTTGAGTGAATCATGGAATACCAGAGTATCATGTACTTGTATAAACAGAAAATCTAGAATTAATTTATGATACATGTAAATTGTAATAGACTAATCACTTGTTAGAAGAATTGATATGAATACCTAGGTACTATGGTCGTTTTATTTAAGCCAAACTAGGAAAAGCAAAGAAAATAGCTAATCTCATATTCAAATCTTTGACAAAAAAAAAATTAAAAATTAGATAATTTCTTTCATCTGCTTAAATCATAGCGGACATAATTACCTGATACATGTGCGAATGGAAAGTAGCAAATATTTATCGAATAGTTGAAACGCGCAAAAATGGGTTGGACACCAATCATCATTGAAAGAAGTAAAGAGAAAGCTCTTCTCCACTTGTTGATTGAAAGGAAGTACTATCGCAAGCAGGGTCTAGAAAGAGTAGGATGACAGACTTTTGTCTATCCTTTATTTGTCCATTAAGTCCGTTTTCCGCTAAAGATAGCTAGTAAAACACCTACTATACTGTAATACATAAGAGGAAGAATGACTAAGCAACTATGCTACTATTGCACCCCAAACTAAAAACTACAATTGGAAATCCAACTTTAGGTGGTCTCACTGTCTAGAGAATTCTATTGAACTTGCATATAAAATGGAAAATCTGGTTAGCACCCATATTTTTAAGAATAAAAGAATAAAGACTAGATTGGATGGTATTCACGAAAAGATGACAAGCATGAGTATAGAAGTGTCTTACATTACCATTTTTGGTGGTAAAGAAGATGTTCATGTACGCAAACATTACCTCTTACTATTGTGTTAATGCCTTTGAATGCTTTACTTTCTTCAGAAACAAGAGTTACATGGGATAGAAATTTAGTAACTGAGATAGCAATTGAAAGTTCTATTTCCAGTATGATATTGCTATGATAGGAAAAAAGAAATGTTAAGCCTTCAATTATATACAACAAAAAATGAATAAATTTGACACCTAAACTTGATTACCTTCCTTGTGTTAAAAGCTATAATGCTCATGTATCTCAGTTCATAACCGCAAAATTCATATCCTTGTAACAGGTAAGGGAAAAAAAAACAAGAATTTGCTTAAGCAAAATTTCCAATGACTTTTCTATGACGCTTTTTCCTGTCTCTCCCGCGCTTTGAGGGTACCTTCTTTAATGGCTCAGTAACTGAACTTGACGTTGTAATGTTGCTTGAGGTCTGCAGGATTTCATCAGGTACAGGCGGTGGAGGATGAACAATTTCAGTAGCACCAGGGGGAGGTGGGGAAGACCAGTGCTCAAGAATGTCGCGGTGGTACCCCTGTAGATAATAAAAGAGTATAACAGATAGCCAATCTATTATATCCTATCATATAACAGAGATTCAATGTCTACTGAACTGATATCATCATTTTTTTAAAGGAAGAGCAGTTCAAGAATAAAATGTCAACTCGAGAAGTAGTCACGTATCATGCAACTGCACATTGCATTTTTCCTACGAGGGCCATAAGAATCTTAGCATATTATGAAGATTTGGTGTGAATTCAAAAAGAATCTGGTGCGGGGAGGCACATCTCCTTTTTTTTCTTTTCCATTCCATTATCAGAGCATAGATCTTTGAAAATCCAAAAGGCAAAACACAAAAGATCACCTGAACCACAAAGTTGCGTCTTTCACAGTCCAAGAACATATTCAACGTCCAATTTGTCTTTGACATGATCTTGTCCCTCACAATGGCGAAGCTAATTTGGTCTCTTGGAGTAAAACGATCCACTTCGTTAAACCAAAGACAAGCAAAGAGATTGGAAACTGGAATGTGCTCCCTTACTACTACACATCCCTCAGGGACATCTGCATGTAAAATAGTATGCTAAAACATTCATCGAAGAGAAAATGTCTATATCAGATTTATGAAAAAGATAAGAGAAAGGAGGTTTACATCATTACCACTTGTAATAGGAAGTTTAGCTGCGGAATAAGGAGTTAGACCTTCCTTTTTATAGAATTCAACTTGAAAGTCAATGGAAGCATTGTCAAACTTTGCAGCAGCTTTGTTAGCTTCTGCTTCTACAAACACATCAAAGCGCCTATAATGCTTTGATATTGCAAAGCTGACATTTTTTCTCCACAAGAACCTGAAATTGAAACATAAGTGAAAGAAAGGTTTCGACTAAGCAGTAAGAACAAAAGCTCTGCATCACTAGCCCAGCATTCAATGTTTGCAGACTTTTATGACCCCTTCTATCAGAAGGGCAATCCCCTGATCAGTAAGATAGTTTCCTTGTAATAAATAGGATTAGGGTCATTTAGCACTTCCTCACGTTTGCTCTTAATCTATGTCACGCGACAAGAACAATTTTCATGTATGACTTATTCATCTTTTTGAAGGAAAAAAAAACATGTATGTTTTATTCATTATTGTAAGGTGTCAAAAAATTGCAAAATCATTGTCGACGGTGTCCAGAACGCGTTAGCACTGTTCATAACACAATAGTGACAATATCTATCATTTTGCAATACTGACATGTAGCAGAAAGATCAATTTTGATATGATAAAAATGATAGAAGATCTCCAGGCTATAGCAAATCAGAGAGGTGATTAAAATTTATTGGCAACAAACATTTAGCATTTCCGGAAACTTTACTCTTTTGTTATTACCTTTTCTACAGAAAGCCGATAAAAGCATGTGGAGGCTACTATGATTAAGAGCCGCCAGCACCGTATGCTTTATTATAGTTGCTTCTAGCTAGAAACTCTTGGTGAAATGATCTAATGACAAATCAGGGGAAGAAATGTCCTACACCTTTTAGAAGGTCATATGGGAGGCTCTACAGAAGCCTGTACTGTTATTCGTCAAGAGACAGAATTTAACCGAGAGAAAGCAACATCATGGTTATTGCTTTGAATATATGGAATGGTGTATTTAGTCTTAGATGTACCTTTCAAGTATTTGGTAGGGATCAACAACCAGCTTAAGTTTTGCATCAATCCATAGAGAATAACGAGCATTGGGAAAGAGCCTATGAAGCAGAAGCTTTGGAACCTGAAATGTCAACAAATACAAATTAGTTGGAGAATTTTACAAGTGATACCAGTCTAGGTAGGTGAACTTGAAGCACTAAGCTATCATACAATGAATGGTTCTCAAGTACTGAAAAGCTTTTCTATACCATTAGGTAATAATTTCATGAGCATATACACATCGCCGAAGAATACTGATCGAACAAAAGTTAAATGGGATAGGGAAAGAACAAACAGTGCCTAACAAAAGGAAGTTAGAAAGAATAGAGCCTTATTGCACCAAAGGGCGTGATTTGGTGGCAAATGAAGTGGGTAAAACCCATGGGAGGCTAGGGTTCAAATCCCAATAGAAAAAAAAACCACTAGGTCAGTTCTTCCCATCTGCCTAAGCCTTGGTGGCAAAGTTATCTGTGTTGCGGGAGGTGGCAGACACCCAGTGGAATAGTCGAGGTGCATGCAAGCTAGGCTTGACACCACCATTGTCGAAAAAGAAAAACAACATAGCCTTGTCATTTCAATCCAAATAGAAAATGCAAAGTACGATACTAAAAGGCAATCATGCAGATGAAAATAGAGGGAGAAATCAGTGATCATAATCTGAATGAAAAGCAATCCTAACAAATGAGGCATAGATGTCAATAACCTGAAAATTCTGGAATTACCTTTTGGGTTGGGTTGGGTTGGGGGATGGGAGGAAGTTGGTTTGTGGAAACCAAAAAGAGAAGAAAATTGGCACATACTCCTTTCAGTTCTTTACATAGCTATTCTCCTTTCAGTTCTTAACATAGCTATTCTCCTTTCAGTGATATGTACTCTAATAAATACTCATCACCAACTAATAATGCTTGCAAATTTTAACTACTATTCAATATAGGTGATGTTATCATTGAGAATACCAACCTTCCCATTTCGCCTCGGATCATCATAAGGGAGGTTGTGAACAGTGACAATTTTCCATAAGCCAATTCTCATGGAACCATCTAGCTCACTAGAGTTTCTTAAAAAAACTTCAGTTTGTTCATCCACAAACATATGGAAGCAGACATTTTTCTTGGCATATTCGCTGATATTTTTTGGTTGCCTTATCAAATCAAAAGCGCCTGTCCAAGAATGTACTTGTTACAAATCATTGCCAGCAGATTCAACATGAAATGAGTCAGCACGTGAACTGAAAGATCCGTACCAAATATTGCTGATGCCACAACGACACCTCGACAAGATTCCATCTTATGAAGGTCAGAATCATCAATGTCAAAACCTGTTTGATGTCCAGGCCTGATTCCTTTAACAAATCTATCACGTGGATTTGCAGAAGAAATAAACAAACGAAACGAAGTAAGACACATTGTGAAATGTGCAATAATTTACAACTCTATCCATCAGTATCTTATAGATGAAGCCAATAGAAAAATTCGAAATTCAAAAAGAAAAAAAGGTGGGTGAAGCTGTATATTACAAGAACTGCCCAGGTGGAAAAAATATCATACCCACAATGCACACTCATGGACTCTCTTACATCATATGAATCATTCCTTTGCACCAGTGAAGGATATCCTCCGAACTCGGGTTTCTCTGAATTTTCTTCATGAATGTAAGTCAAATTGCTAACCCCAGGAGAAAAGGATGGTGCATCAGGCATTAGTGCAATAGCTTGTTCAACAGGGAGGTAGCATACTGGACATGCTGAAAGAATGTAAACATCCAGTTAAGAATCTGCAGCTTACATTTTCTCACCTAAACAGTCCATCAGAGAGAAAATTTGACAGCGACATATTTAAAATCCTATGTTTGAAAAGTGTATGACAGATTTTAACTTACGCCTTGGTCCCGTCCTCTTTTTATCTGCTGGCGGGGGTGGCAATGTGAAGCTTTCACATGGATTCCCAGGAGGAAGAATGTATCCTTTAAAATATACAGGAGGAGGAGGTTGGACAGTCGATGCACTTTGTCCAGCATTAGTTCGTTCTACCGACTCAATAGTAGTAGAATTATCCTTCTGTCCAGCTTCTCGAAATAACCTATTGCCTATGGGGGGGTTACTTTCTTGTGCTTCACCTATGAAAGAGTTGAATTGCAGAGGCTGTCAGAAGCCAAAAACAAAGTGATGAAAGGGCATTGCCATATTCTATCACCCACGTCACATCGAACAACAAAATCAACTCATTTATTTATCCATGTCCAGGAAGAAGATTAAAATAATGTACTGTGTTAGATGAGAATCTTCCCGTGTAAACGAGACATAATCAGAAACTTACCTTATGAAGAAAAGCTTAAAAAGAGCCAAAGCTAAATGCCATCAAACCGAGGTAACGATTCCAGCATCTAGCAAGCTCAAAGCTTAATTAAGATGAGAAAAAACACAAGTTTTAAAATTGCAACATAAAGCTATATAAGATTGTTAATTTCGTGTCACCACTTATAATCAAACATGCTATTTCCCAGAGGGTTAGAACGACAAACTGTAACTCAAGTTTCAATCAGCACAAATAAAAACAGAATCACATTGAATGTATCAAAATAAAGTGTGCACCACTATGTTGAAAGTTGAAAGTCCTAATCAAACAATCAGTCTATCAACATGCATCAGTCTGAACTAGTAAGAAAATCCAGAAAGCAGCAATGTCAAAAGATTAGAGATCTAACCTTTGTCAACAAACACGACCCACAGGAAAACTGCTAGTGAAACTGCACACAGTAGAAGCATCCCCACCTTCTTTCTTGGTGCGAATTTGTGAATCCCGGGGAGCAATCCTTCTTTCTCCTTAAACATTTTTGGTGGCTTTCAGGGTGTAGTTTGTGATGTAGCAGAATTATTGTAGCAAAAGAACCATAACTTCCAGAAGGACAGAAACCCAATGACTCTGTAGTCATTGTTGTTCCCTCAATACTCCTACTTCACCTCTCATTGTCCTCATTCTTCTCATACACATGCAAATGTTATCTTCCTAGTGTTCAAATCTTGATACAAAACTCACCTCCTAATGCTGACTACTTCAACAAAATCCCCCAAACTGAGATAAAACTCACTAAATTCGACAAGAAAAACGAGACCCAACTCACCAAATGGTCACTCAATCAACAATTAACCAGAAAATCAAACTTTTTCCGTTCTAAAGTTCAAATCTTGGTACCAAACTCACCTCCTAATGCTGACTACTTCAACAAAATCCCCCAAACTGAGATAAAACCCACTAATTTCAACAAGAAAAAGGAGACCCAACTCACCAAATAATCACAGAATAAAAAATTAACCAGTAAATCCAACTTTTTTCCTTTCTAAAGTTCAAATTTGGTACAAAATTCACCTCCTAATGTGGACTACTTCAACAAAATCCTCCACACAGAGAAACAAACCAATAAATTCACAAAAACCCAATTCACCAAATGATCACAGAATCAACAATTAACCAGAAAATCCAACTTTTTTCATTCTAAAGTTCAAATCTTTCCACTAAATTTAACCTTAAAAAAAAAATCAATTCACCAAAAACAAAATTTCAGAAATAAATCCAAAAATCAAATCAAGACCCACTATTCAATTAAATCTTACAAATCAGAATTGAAAAACAATAAGCTGCTTCTTCAGGTATAGAATCAAAAGATAATAATAATTTTAAAAGGAGTACAAGAAATATAACTACTATAATTTAGGAACTTAATTTCCATTTGCATGGCGGATATGTCTGTATAATTTCTTCATAAGGTTTTTTCTATATATATTAATTAAATATACTATAATAAATAAATTAACTAAAACACAGTGTGAATGACCTACCTTCCCACAAACAATCACATATTTATTTATATATTTATTAACAATCCTTATTTTTTCTTTTTAGAACTCTATCTCAAGTTAAATTATACTACATAAATTGGTAAATTAGTATTAATCTTTAAATAAATAATTTTCTAGCAAAATTTTTAGTTTTTTCCTAACAGTCCATTTGAAAACAGTTTTACTGATTAACAAAACAGTTAATTTCTCAAAAAAATGTTTTTTTCTCGACATCAATATCAAACAGGTGTTAATTAACTTAACAAACTCCAAAATATTGTTTACTAAAAAAAAATTAAAAATAAGATTATTTTTAATTTTAAAAAGAACCCTTGTTAATTAAATTCCACAATTCTTATATCACTCTCTGTTTGAAAAGAAAAAAAAAGTATTACTTCAAAAACTTATACTAGTTCTTAAATTAATTACTTATATCTTTTCTTTGGGAAACTTTCACAAATAGCCACTAAAATAATTTTAATTAGGCTTCATAGCTATAATTTGTTAATTACGATTCATAGTTACATGTTAGAGGGAGGAGAGAGGCAAGAGAAATTCGAAGAGGGAGGAGAGAGCAGAGCGAGAGAGGATAGAGAGGCGAGCGAGAGAGGGCAGAGAGTGGGGAGAGACGAGTTGTATATGTATTTCTGTCGAATTATATATGTATAAACTATATATATGTAACTAATATACATATGTATTTGTATATTTGGCGAGCAAGATCGAGAGAGACGAGCGAGAGAGTTCAGAGAGTGGAGAGAGGCAAATGCATTTGTATATCTATCATATAATTATATATGTATATGTATAATTTGTATTTGTATATGTATAAAGCGAGAAAAGAGGCCAGAGAGTGGAGAGAGGCGCATATAATTACAACTAAAATTAAGCTGTGAGCCGTAATTAATCCAAACTATATCTAATTAACTAGTACTCCCTCCGTCCAACAATATACTAAAAAATAGTTATCCAGCAATAGTTGTCCAATTTAGAAAACGGAAAAGGGTAAAAAATATTCTTAAACTATCCGAAATAGCTTAAATATACCCTTAAACTATATTTCGACTCAAAAATACCCTTCCCGTCAAGCTATTGGGTCACACCTACCCTTCTAGCTAACGGAAGTATATGTGTGTTAAAATGCCACATGGATGCCACATGTGCATGCAAAACAGACCCCACCTCCATATAGACAACTATGGAAAAGGGTCAAAACTACCCTTAAACTATTCGAAATAGCTTATATATACCCTTAAACTATATTTCGGCTCAAAAATGCCCTTCCCATCTAACTATTGGACCACACTTGCCCTTCTGCTAACAAAAACATCCATGTGCACGCCAAACACACCTCATCTCCACATACACGACTTAAAGCCCTAATTTCACTCTTTTCCCCTCATTTTATCATTTCGTTATTTGGTTATATCTATATGAATATACAATACACATTGACTCAATTCAGTTTCATTTTATTCTGATACTACTATGTTGTACTTTGAAGATCACAACTTAAATAAAATTCAAATTAATTCTGCTATCTAGCTAATCCTTAAATCTATATTATATTGAATGTTTCTTTAACTTTCCATAAAATCTAAAACTTCCTTAACAATCATTTAGAGCATCTTCTGGATTAGGGACCACAAAAGCTCAAAACTTGAACAAAAATAGGTATGTGGAGATGGGATGTGTTTGGCGTGCACATGAGGAGTCCATGTGGCATTTTAGCACACACATGGATGTTTTTGTTAAACAGAAGGGGAAGTGTGGTCCAATAGTTTGACGGGATAGACATTTTTGAGCTGAAATATAGTTTAAGGGTATATTTAAGCTATTTAGAATAGTCTAAGGGTAGTTTTGACCCTTTTCCGTAGTCGTCTATGTGGAGGTGGGGTCTATTTGGCGTGCACATGTGGCATCCATGTGACAATTTAACACACACATGGATACTTCTGTTAACTAGAAGGGTAGGTGTGGCCCAATAGTTTAACGAGAAGGGTATTTTTGAGCCGAAATATAATTTAGGGGTATATTTAAGCTATTTCAAATTGTTTAAGGATAATTTTGACCATTTTCCATTTAGAAAATCATGAGATAATTTACCCTTTGTGTCTATTTTACCCTTACTATTAAATAAGTACTTTATTTATCATCTAACTCATTTTTCAAAACATTAAGGGGTGCTAATTTTGATAGAGGAGTATATTTTTGTTTATCCGTGTAATTTTCCTATCTTTTTAGCCATCCAAATCGGGATATAAGTAGAAAGAAAAGAAGACCTAATTTTTATTGATCCGAATCTCAGTTGGACTCAAATTAGGTACAAATTTTTCTCATCAACTCTTTTGCTTCCTTCAGTTCTGATCAATGAAGAAATTCATGTGTTTTCAACCAAGTTTTTCATTGATGATGATGATGGATTCTTTCTCAGCTGCAATCGAACCTTTTTTTGAAAACCAGTAATCTTTTTTCCTGTTTCGATCTCTGTGTTTTCGACTTTTCGCGATGAATTGCGAGTTACGCAGAGTTGTAGAGAAATCTCCTTGTGGTAGGTTTATTAGATACAGTGATATGTTGGGTGGAGGGGCTTATAAAGAAGTGTACATAGGGTATGATCGTGTTGAGCAAATTGAAATTGCTTGGAACCAAATCGTAGTAGATGAAGCATTAGAAAACCCTGAAAAGTTGTTCGCTGAGGGTATTTTGTTGAAATCGTTGAACCATGAAAGGGTTATGAAGTGTTTCTGTTATTGGTTCGATTCCAAGTCCAAAATTCTTAACATGATTACAGAGTTATTCCCTTCCGGTAGCTTGAAAAAGTATCTTGCGAATTCTGATAGTAATGGTGCTGATTTGGTGAGTATTAAAAATTGGGGCAGGCAGATTCTTGAAGGTTTGAGCTTTCTCCATTGCCAAAACCCTAAGATCATCCATCGAGATATTAAGTGTGACAATGTGTTTGTTGATAGTGGTGGGAAGGAAATTACTCTTGGAGATTTTGGGTTGGCGATTCGTGTTATGGAGGGTAAGTTTGTGAAAGAGAAAGAGACTAAAGGTACCCCGGAATTCATGGCTCCAGAGTGTTACGATGGAGAATACAACGAGTTGGTTGATATATATTCATTCGGAATGTGTCTTCTTGAGATGGTTACTGGTGAATATCCGTATATGGAATGTAGCAATGGGATTCAAATATTTAAGAAAGTGTACACTGGTGTAAAGCCTGCGTCTCTCGGAAAGGTGAAGGAGTCTAGATTGAAAGATATTATTGAGAAATGTATGCTTCCCATGTCTGTTAGGCCATCTGCAGAAGAGTTGCTGAAAGATCCATTCTTTTTATACAACGATGGATCATCAACATTGGAGGCTTGTGCTCCTGCTGCTGCTGCTAGTTTTGTAATTAGTCATCCTTTGAGGGGATTTCATTGTTGTGCTAGGGATATTAGGAATTTATGTTTGGTGTGATGATCGGTATAGGATGAATCTCACGCGTTCTAGTTTTGGATTGATTGATTCTTTGTTAGAGTAATGAGCATTTTTCTTTTCCAGAATTCTTTGTTAATGTTAGAATTTAGTTGTGACTTGGCTATTGAGAAAGCAAATACATCTTCTTGATATATAAGTTAAATCCTTACTATGTTAATGTATCATATCGAAATTTCATGGTGTTCTATCTTTAGCGAATTGTCACAACAATATATTAAAGACCATTACTATGAGTTATGTTAAACTGTTATTGGTGATGCTGAACTCTTTCAATTGATGCTCTTATTCATGTTTGTGATGGGGATTTCTGATTTTGAGTTTAGCAGTTCGGCTGAAAATTCTTCTTTCTTCTTTTTTTTTGCTTTGATCAACAATGGTCTGCTTGATGTTGGTTTTTATCAGTTTCTGTTAGTTTTTATAAATTTTGTGTTCCTTGTGTAACTACAAATAGTTTGTTAAATTTGATGGAAGTACTGGCTAATCCATCTAGAGTCCAGACTATTGACTGCATTTTAAAGCTGATCAAAGGAAAATTCAATTCAGAAAGTTGAAAGCACATATAATTTCTTTCCTAAATAAAAAGGTAATCTGGTACAACTTTTCTATTAAAAGTACTTGTAGAGTTCTGCTATTTCACCTCTATAAAAAGCATAGAACCATTCGACAGAGAGAAGCCGGAAGTTTCATACACAGTATGTCCATAGGCAGTCTATGCTCCAACCTGATAATTACTATAAAAATGGCTGCCTGTTGCATTCTAAGCTGCACAAGTATACAATGGAAATTTCACCTTATTTCCATTGAATTATAAGAATAGACAAGTCAACTCCTGTGAAAGAAGGTTCCCTAGTGCTCTTCTGGATTTGCATGTGTAAAAGCTTGCAAAATGGAGATCCCCATCATGAGCAAATGAGTTGATAAGCTGGAATCAACCTTGTCTTCCCTTTCCCTTACCCTTTCCATTTCCCTTTCCCTTTTTGCCACCTTTGTAAGCCTTTTTCCCCTTCTTGGTCTTCAAATATGATGCTCTTTGGGCCTTCTTCTCTCTTTCCTTTCGAACTTGATCAACATCTTTAATTTCTGATCGCACGTGGGCGTTAGGTACTGACCTATTGTTTCTCCCACCTCTGAAATTTCTGCCACCATCTTGACCTCTAGGACCACCTATTCAAACAGCACAAGGTCACAACCATCAACCATGATTTAATTTCATTGAATGTAAGCAGATACTATGTGTCAAACTACAAGCTTTCATTTGATTGAAACAACATAAGCTCACAGGATATATGAAACAAAATGAATTTGAACTTCCATCACCAAGGAAACAACATGGAGCAGCATAATAGCACATGTTTCCTGGGAGGAAACATAACCATAATATACTCTGAATGCAGTGAGAGGGCCATCAAATATACCAAGAAATATGTAGAATTTATCACTAAACATTAATAATGTCAAAGTTCTCTTAGAAGAGGGGTTCCAGATCATTACCAGCTAAACTAGTTGTTTGTGCAGCAGAGTTTCCATCATTCGTTCCATTAAGAGATACTCTCTTGTGTGATTGGTCTTTCCACTTCTTGTATATCCCAGTTTTGTTGGTTTTTCCCTTAGAGCCGCTCTCTGTCTTTATCTGCACACCATTAACAAAAAGATGAAAAAAGTTTTGGAAAGCCGAGACCTGAAAACTTGAAAGCTTTGCCCAGTATAACAATCCTATAATGCAACAAGAAGGTCAAGTCAAATAAGAGCACATCTATGGGAACCTATAATAGTGTCCAAATACTGCCTCCGTGTTGCTTCTATAAAATCACTAGGCTTACATCCTTATCATAGTAAGCAGAATCGTTAGCCTTCACTTGCTGTTTGGTTTAAGCCCTTTCTTTTTCATTGTTTGGTACACATAACTGCTTAACTTCACAAAAGGCTTAAGGTATATAGGGGTAGTATTTTGGGCAAGCATGATTTCAAATCATTTCCCCACCTTATACAGAAATCATGATGCATTAAATATCATATACACTTCAAAGATGAAACCCTGACAGGAAAAAACCAAAACAGTATCAACCTTATAAGTTATTCTATAGGTTATGTCCTCTAGTTGATACATAAAAGATTTAACTTTTAAAAAAATACTATCTTAATCTCCAACGGGTCCAAGAGAAAGTGAATACCAAAGAAAATGCATAAAGACCCATCAGATTCCATACTCCGAAGTCCTTAGAGCTACTTAGACTGATGAAATTTAATGCAATTATTACATTTCAGTTAGATAAAGTGTTCAAAATGATATTANGAGCTGCACTTTTTCTTCCTGAGCTTTCTGATCAACCAATCCCCTATTTCAGCATGTGTGTTAGGTGGGCCTTTTAATTTGCAAATGACAAGTTCCAATGTTTTATTTCATTTCCTCAGCATTAGTAGATACTTTCATTATGAGGAGAATATATTTTAACGTATCAAATACAAAGTTATTATGGGAAGGGGGCATCACATCTTTTCGGTGCTCACAACATGAAAAGTAGGCTTGTTTGAACTCTCCTGCCACACTTCAAAGAAAACTAGATGTTCTATTCATCAAGCTTGCTGGTCCAGACAAAAAATGACATGCAAAGGCTTAAAAAAAGTACCTTCCCACTAGCTGTAACACGATCTCCATTGTTGAGCTTGATGTATTTCTTACTCCTCTGTGTTCAGAACATGCAATTAGCTTTCTAGAGAAAAACTACTCATTACAAGAAAAAGGCAGCGTCATTCGTCAATTATAAGTACCTTATCCCAATGATATGAAACCTTTTGTTTCTGCAACCCATTCTTGTCATCAGCTACCAAATCTAGAACAGCAGCATCCAACCTAATTTGTGCAAAATGCCAAAAAGAAACAATGTCAATAAATGCTAGTATGGTGGGTGTCTCAAGTCCTGATAAAGGAGAAGTGTCACATTAGGTTGATCGCAAAACTAGTCAATTTAGGATGAATCTTCAATTCTTTGCAATAGTGAATACACATATTGGCAGTTTGAAGCAAACAAACTGCTGTATTGGAATTTTTCCTTTTCATTCATAGTTACATACGAAAAAATTTATTTCAAGATGTAGAACATGAAATTGGAAAAAATTCTGACGTATTATGATAGCTCCATGGACAAAAATGAAGCTTTGGATGAACCAAAAAGGTCATTCACAAGGTCTCAAGCCAAGGAGATACAAGCTAAGGTTGTTGAGATATAATGGGAGAACAAGAAGATGCTTTATTGTGGAAGAACCGAAGAAGATCTCGAGACTTGTGGAGAAACTCTGGCTAAGTTCTACACTTATTTCATGGTCCAAGTCCAAGATGAAGAAGATTGGATCCCATAAAGTGCCCCAAATTGACTCCTAAGGAAGGAGGACTTTAAGAGGAGCGAAAAACACGACCAATTGCAAGTTACCAATTTAAAAAGAAAACGACCAATTGCTCACGTCATTGGTGTGTTTCTTGGTCCAAGAGGCATGTGTTTTGAAGACCATGTGCTATTACTTCACTTATTTCAGTTGGTTAGTTTGGGAAGTGTGACATCAATGCTACATGTTTTATTTTGGAAACTTACTATACAATTCCATTTGACCTTGTGTATGGAATTGGATCTATTTTCGAAGCATCTACTATTCCTTTCCTTCCAAACAGACCACCATATACATGATGGTATTAACCTCCACCATCTCTTCTGACTCTCGGTGCCTCCTCTCTTTACCCAGCTCTTCAACACCTTTGACGTACTTTCTGGCATTGTCCAATTCAGATTTGAAATGCTAAGGAACAGATTCCAGATTTGAGCAGTGTAATTACAATGCAAGAAAAGGTGGCGGTTAGTTTCACTTGTCAAATTGCATAAAAAACACCTAGGGACCAGCTGTCTACCCTTCTTCTAAAGTACTTCCTGTGTTAAACAAGCTCTCTTTATCACTAGCCAAGTGAAGCATTTCACTTTTGTAGGAATATCCCCCTTCCAAAAATAGTTCCAGAGGTGTTTTGGTCTCCCTGCCATCACCTGGAGACCTCTTCTGTAAGCACTGTTGACTGAGAAAAAGCCATCTTTGCTGTGCTTCCACAACATCCTGTCTGTGGCATTTGCGATTATGTTCACTCCACCTAGCATCCCTAATATCTCAGCCACCCTTTCCACCTCCCAATCATTGAGAAGTCTTCTAAAAACTAGATCCCAACCCTGTTCAGTCCAGCAATCACCAACATTAGCATCAGGATTTCCACAAATTTTAAAAAGATCTGGAAGAGATCCCTAAGAGGGGATTGATCTATCCAAACATCCTTCCAAAATTTTTTTTTAGTGCCACTTCCCACCTTGATATATAAATTTGTCTCCATTTGTGGCCACAAGCTTCTAATTGATCTCCATGCACCCACACCATAAGGTTCTGTTGTGTTCTCTGAACACCAAGGGTTTAACTCACCATATTTAGCTACAATCACCTCTTTCCAGAGGGCATTTCTCTCTTCAGTGTACCTCCACAACCACTTCTTCAATAGGCTCTCATTTTGTAGTTTCAAATTCTTAATTCCCAATTCCCCCTCTGTCTTTGCTAAGTAGAGCAGTTTCCCAGTTTACTAAGTTATAGTCTTTTCCATCCTTGTTGCCTTGCCATAGGAATTTTCTCCTTAGCTTATCTAGATTTTCCACTACTTTTCCTGGGATTGGGAATAGAGACATCACNACCAAGGGTTTAACTCGCCATATTTAGCTATAATCACCTCTTTCCAGAGGGCATTTCTCTCTTCAGTGTACCTCCACAACCACTTCTTCAATAGGCTCTCATTTTGTAGTTTCAAATTCTTAATTCCCAACTCCCCCTCTGTCTTTGCTAAGTAGAGCAGTTTCCCAGTTTACTAAGTTATAGCCTTTTCCATCCTTGTTGCCTTGCCATAGGAATTTTCTCCTTAGCTTATCTAGATTTTCCACTACTTTTCCTGGGATTGGGAATAGAGACATCACATAAGTGGGCAGAGAATCAAGAACAGAGTTTATGAGGATCAATCTTCCTCCAAGTGAAAGATATTGAGCCTTCCATCCAGAAAGCTTCGTTTCAGTTTTCCTAGTCAAAGTTCCTATTTCTTTTCCTAGTTAGGTTTTATAACTTTTCCTAAAGGACTTATTGTTCAAAATAGTATAGGATTTGATCTCTTACCCTTCTAGGACTAATCCTTCGATAGAGAATTGCTCAAGAAAATAGGTTATGGAACCCACACCCCTTAAGTTGATTTTGGAAGGTTGAAGAATGAATCCAAGAGTAGCCACTACAAGAGTTCAAAGGGAAGTCCTCTCAATTCAATTGATTATACTTTCTTTTGAAAATAACAAAAAGAACACCCCTATATATAGGGCTCAGGGATGGAATTAACCGTGGTGCACTTGCGGGAAACTCCTTGCCGAGGGCCTGTGCACCCCCGGGATTAGTCNGAGTTCAAAGGGAAGTCCTCTCAATTCAATTGATTATACTTTCTGTTGAAAATAACAAAAAGAACACCCCTATATATAGGGCTCAGGGATGTGTAACCTATTCCATTGGCAAATTGTTGTTGCTAGGAATCAATTAAGAGTGAGTCTAGGGATATCTTGAAGTTCAAGATTCATTCTTACGTTTCTTGATCCGTTTCAAATTCTATCTATATGTTTCTGTTCTTGTTTTTTTTAGCTTCCGCACATTCTTACTTTTATTGATTCTATATTGGATCCCTAACGTGATTGCTAGCATATTATGCTGTATTAGCAGTTCAAAGCTAAACATTAACTTATGATCTTCAACCATAAACACATGAGAAAGCAGAAGAAACTACTTCAAGATGTGTAACATTAAACCTCTATCTTCCATGCTAATATGTATAATAGGTGAAACGATAGTGAAGCTTACCTTTTTGATTCAAAACCATGGGTGCCCCTCACAGAGAGTCCAGCCTCAAAATGCTGCCAGCAGCAGAATACAAGTTAGATTAGTCACTCCACAAGATGCAAATAAAAGAACATGAAAAGCGTAAGACTCCCAAGCAGGAAGTTAAAAATCCACAGAACACTAAGAATCACATGATTACTGACAATCTCGTAGTTCACGGCTAATTATTTACCTGATTTGTTGGTACCGCACTTATGAAGTACTCCTCGTCTTTAAAAATCTTTGATTTCCTTTTAGAACCAGAAACTGTCCAAGTGCAAAAGAACAAATCAACAGAAGACCAAATTAAAATGAATATTATATCTGCAAAAGAAACAAATAAGCAAACCAATACTGTTTTTTTTCCTCATCTAGACCTAACAGTCCTTTTTTCTTTTCATTTTCTTTTTGATACAGCAGACATAGACCCCACCAAACCAATACTCCTCCTCGAGTATCCAACAATACTTTATTCCACTAGCTCCCTTGGTGACTTGAACCTTGAAACTCATGGGTTGAAGTGACGCCCTTTCTATAGGATATCCCTCCCTCACCTTTAAACCTTACAATCATAATTGAGTGTTCTATTATTATTTTTAAATGATAACTGTGAGTACTTATTTTATGTCCCATTAATGGACTGTGAGTTATTTTTTTAAATGATAACTGTGAGGTTTTTTTTTTTTGAGGTATTTTTTTTTTTTGATAAAGGTAACATTTGTATATCAATCATCAGCTCAAAGCTGGTATCCAAAATTTACATCATATCGTCCCTCCACACATGTGTGTCGGGCATAAACAAAAGATAAAGAAAAGAAAAGAAGAAAAAAGAGAAGCTATCCCTAGATCCTCCTTTCATCTTTATAAGGACCCTAGAATGTCTACAATAGCCACAGGGTCATCTATATACTCTGAACTACACCAATAGCAAAAAGTGATAATGCAGTTCATTTTAATCTTGTGCAGAGGGCTGCTCTTGTTATCAAAATTCCTAGAATTCCTTTCTTTCCATATGGTCCACCAAATAACAGCTGGGACAATTTTCCATCTACTCTTGTCTGTGCTGCCACTGCCCTCCATATTCCAGCTTTCTAGAGCCTGTCCTGTTCTCCCTGGAACAGTCCAACTTATACCTCTGAAGCTAGTAAACAAATTCCACAGCTGGCCAGCCACTTTACAATGTAAGAACAGATGATTAATTGTCTCTGCAACCTGCTCACAAAAACAGCATCTTGGGCACATTTGTATTCCCCTCTTCATAAGATTCTCTTGTGTAAGTACAGCCTCTTTCACCACCAACCAAGTAAAAACTACCACTTTATATGGTATTTTAACCTTCCATATAAGCTTCCAAGGCAGAAAGTTAACTTGGGATCCCATCTGATTCATAATTCTATATGCAGAACTAACAGTGAATAAACCTTTATTATGACATTTCCATTTAAGAGTGTCTTCTCCATCCTTGAATCCTAAGAACTGATCAAGTGTTCCATAAAATTCAGCCAATCTTTCCACCTCCCAGTCTTGCATCAGTCTTCTGTAGGTAAGGTTCCATCCATGTTCAGACCAAACTTCATAAAGAGTCGACTCTTGTTGTTGGTTCAGGTGATGAATATCCGGGAACAAGCGTTTGAGGCTTCCATTCCCTAACCAGTTATCTTCCCAAAACCTGATCTTCCTCCCATTGTTCACATTACATTCAGTTTTTGCATAGAAACCATGCCATAAGTTTCTAATTGATCTCCACAAACTGGTTCCATATGTGGATGTCACTTCCTTAGTCTTCCAGGGTCCTTCCTTCCCATATTTGGCTTGGATCACCCTACCCCACAAAGATTGATCTTCTAAAGGAAATCTCCACAACCACTTCATGAGAAGACTTTTGTTCTGCTTTCTAATATTTTTGATTGCCAGTCCTCCTTGCTTCTTGGATAGTAGCAGTGTCTTCCATTCGACTAGGTGGAAACCTTTATATTCCTTCTCACCGTGCCACAAAAAATTCCTTCTAAGAGCATCAATTCTTTCTTCCACCTTTGCTGGAAGGGGAAAAACTGACATTAAGTAAGTTGGTAATGCATCCAGGACTGAGTTAATCAGCACTAATCTACCACCTCTTGATAAATATTGAGACTTCCACCTAGACAATCTTTTCTCACATCTTTCCACTACTCCATTCCATATCTCTTTGGATTTGCTATTGGCACCCAAAGGCATACCCAAGTATGTTGCTGGTAACTGCCCTATTTCTCCACCCAAAAGATCCCCCAGATTTTGTATTCTGGGCACATCATTGATTGGAAAGATCTGACTCTTTCTCCAATTAATGTGCAACCCTGATACTGACTCAAATAGTATGAGAACTATCCTCAGAATTTTTAGTTGGCTGTCTTCTGCATCACAAAAAATCAAAGTGTCATCTGCATATTGCAGATGGGTGATTTCCAATCTAGTATTCATCTCTTTGACCACATTAAAACCCCTTATCCAATCATTCCTATGTGCTGTTTTAATCATACTGTTCAGGCCTTCCATGACTAGTAAAAATAAGAAAGGTGAGAGTGGATCACCTTGTCTCAAGCCTCTGCTTGCCGGAAAGAAACCTTCAGGAGAACCATTTATTAGTATTGAGAACTTGACAGTGCTAATGCAGAACCTTATCCATCTTATCCACTTCCTCCCAAAACCCATACTATGTAGAATTCCAAGCAAATACTCCCAGTTAACATGGTCATATGCCTTCTCTATGTCCAGTTTACACATTATGCCTGGGATTTTATCCTTCACTCTTGAGTCAAGACATTCATTTGCAATGAGAACAGCATCAGTGATCTGTCTTCCTTTCAGAAAGGCCATTTGTTGAGTGTCAACCAGCTTTGGCATCACCTTCTTTAGCCTTTCTGTAAGAATTTTGGAGATTAGTTTGTAGACACTTCCAATCAGACTGATTGGCCTAAAATCTCTCAATTCTTTGGCTCCATTCTTCTTTGGAATGAGTGCAATGTAAGTTGCATTAAGGCTCTTTTCAAAATCTTCCTGAGAATGGAACTTCCGGATAGTAGCCATCACATCCCCCTTTAGAATCTCCCAACACTTCACAAAGAAGCCCATAGTATACCCATCTGGACCCGGTGCCTTGTCTATAGCACATGCCTTGAGCCCTTTCAGGACCTCATCTTCTTCAAAAGGTTTCTGTAAATCTAGTTGCTCCTCCCTGTTGATTACTGGACAGGGGTACATGTTGTAAGCAGGTCTCCAATTTTCAGTCTCACAGTACAACTTTCTATAAAATAAAACCACCTCCCTCTTGATATCTGTTGCTTCTGTTAGTTCATCACCTTCCACCACCAATTTGTCAATGTGATTGGTTCTTTTGTGAGCATTTGCAATCCTCTGAAAGAATTTAGTGTTCTTGTCCCCTTGCTTAATCCACAATGTCCTTGATCTTTGCCTCCAAGCTATCTCTTCCTTTTTAGCATAGTCTTCAAACTCCTTAGTTAAACTTGCCTTTTGAATTACTTCAACATCAGACAGAGGTCTGTCCTGTTGAATATTGTCAAAATCAGTGATTCTATTGAGCAACTCTTTTTTCTTCTTTTCCAGATTTCCGTAAGTGTTTGAGCTCCACTCTTTTAATTTGGTCTTCAAAGCTTTCAACTTAGAAGCTAGAATATAGTCTGGCCTTCCTTCAAACTCAAAAGATGTCCACCACTCTTTGACTCTTTCATTAAAGCCTTCAGTCTCCAGCCACCATCCTTCAAATTTGAAGTAGGATTTGGAATAGATCCAATAACCACTTGCGAGTGCAACTGGTGAGTGATCTGAACATACTCTTGGCATCAATTCCTGCTTTACATTGTTGAACTTTCCCCCCCATTCAGTAGAGTACATTATTCTGTCAATTCTGGAACCATATTCTGCATTGTTCCCCCCCGTCCATATGTAATTACCTCCCTCAAGTTGAGGATCAATCAACTCCATATCCTCAATCATATCAGAAAATTCCGACATATAAATGGAGTTCCTTGAACAGTTCTTCTTCTCTGAAGCATACCTTACAATATTAAAGTCACCCCCTAGGATCCAGGGTCCAGAAAATAAACCCCTAACAGCCCCAATTTCCCACCATACTTCTTGTCTTTCAAGATTGCAGTTAGGTGCATACACCCCTGTCATATGCCATTCAAAATCACAATTTCTTGATTTGAATCCACAAGTTAGAGTATAGGCACCAATTTCCACAACTTTCCCCTCCCAATGTTTACTGTCCCAAAGCATTAGTATCCCCCCTCTAGTGCCACTAGCCTCCAATTGGGCGTATTTAACTCCCCTGCTTCCCCATACCTGTCTAATTGCCTCCCCATTTTCACCTTCTAGCTTTGTTTCCTGCAAACATATGACATCTGCCTTCCATTCCTGAAACACACTGTTGATAATTCTCCTCTTATCTCTGTAATTTAATCCCCTCACATTCCATGATATTATCTTCACATTCATCATATATCTATAGCTTTTCCTTTCCCCCTGGTTCTCGAACCATTACTTTCAAACTTCATATCAATGGCCAGCCCCTTAAGTTCCTGCACACCCCTGGTTTTGATATGTTCCTCTACTTCTTTTGTTGATTCCTTGGTTACGATGTGCCTCTTGTTGTCTATTTTCATGAAGAGTTCTACCGCTTCCTTTCTACATCCATCAAAAGTCACCCCAAACTCTTTGCTCATCCTGATTAAATTTTGGTGTACCCAGATCGGTACATCCATCTCCCCATCAGTTTCCTCTTCTGCATCATGGAAATCCAGTGGTTCTGTCTCCACCACATTCCAGGTTTCTGTTTCCAATCCATCCATAGTTTGTATGCCTGATTGAGAGACGTTGGTAAGAGTGTTTGGTCTCTCCTCATCTGTAATTGTTATTGCATCAACGAATTCCACCTCCTCAGACTGGTTTGTGAATTCTACAAGAGAAGTCACTTGCTCTTGCTCCTGTGTGTTTGCCTCTCCGACGATGCTGTCAAGAGATTCCCCCTTTGGTAAATTTGCTTCGAGTTCAAACACCATAGGGTCAATATTTATTGGTGCTGTCTCTTTTGTCTGCTGGGATTCCAGAAGTTGGCCCTCATTAATAAAAATTTGGGCTTCATTAAAAGGAGTTGGGCCTCCCTTAGTTGAAAGCCCTTTTCTTTTAACTAATAGTGGCCCAATGTCATTTAAAATATGACCTTCCTTGTGCATATGTGAAATAGGCCCCACAACAGCTGTAGTGTCAGAGATAGAGCCCATGTGCCTGTCCCTGTCTATGCCAGTGATTAGATCTCTGTTTTTTCCCCTGTTATCTTCTAATAACCAGAGGTCATTACCCGTATCACACCTCCTTTTGCCCAGTGGATTTCCTTGCGCAGACTGTTGGATTAAAGACCCAGTCGACCGTTCTGCTCCGATGGCTACCCTCGTCGGAGCTTCTGCCCAAAGTTGCATCGTGAATAAGGTCCCTCTGTTTTCAATCGTCACTTCCTTCGGGATGTTACTTCCGTCACTGCGAACCTTGATTCTGGCCCATTTAATGTGATTCCGTAGCGTCGTTTCTTCCTCTGTTTCTGCCCAGCCACCGCAGTATTCTCCGATGATCTTGAAGAGTCTTTGGGACCAGAGGTGGAGAGGGAGACCTACAATCCTTACCCATGTCGTTTTGGGTCTGTTTGATGATTCTGTTGTTCCTATGGAGGGACTCCACCATTGTAGTTTTATTGGGCTTTTCATCCAGATCCAATCTCCTTCCATGACCTGCTCTGCTATGAGTTTGGAGGGGAACTCAAATAAGAACAAACCATTGCCCATCTCATAAATGTTTAGACCATGGGCTTGTCTCCAGTTGCTGTTGGACCACCTTCTGACCTCAGCAAGGGTTGTAGATGCATTGAAAGCTCCCACCAAACTCCTTTTCAACACCTCGTTTTGATTTACCAAAGAGTCATTAATGCTGATGATTCCTCCGCTTTTGACCGTAAAGTTTGTTTTTGTTTCTTTTCCATCTCTTCCTTCCCATCTAAAATTCTTGACCACCTCTGCATATGGAATATTGCTATCAGATAGCCTATATTCCTCTAGTTTATTCACCGTCTTGTGACTACTAATGAACCTAGCCACCTTTTCTGCAATATCTGCCCATCCAGAGTTTGTCGTCAACTCTGGTATGATAAGAACTGATCTCCTCCTTCCCCTTACATTTATCAAACTCATGTAGCGTCCAGATTTGTTGTAATTGCAGGCTATGAAAATTTCAGACAAATTTTCAGCTTTCTTCCATCTTCGGACAACATTCCCTTTCGTCTTAGACGCCTCTTTCAAGACCTGCACTATCCATTCCATTGATCTTTTGTTGAAGGAAGTCCTAGTAACTGTCCTTCTGCTCCTTTCAGTCCATTCATACCAGACTCCTGTTGTCCCTGACATCATCTCTAGGTCATATGATTTGAATCCTACTGCAAAGTATATGGTGTTCTCCATGAAGAAAGAAAAAAGAAGGGAAGAATGAAGGAAGGAAAGAGGGCTAAGATTTTCCGGTGGTCAGAAGGACCACCGGAGATGGGGAAAGAGAGTTTGGTAGAGGGGGATTTAAATTTTGTTGGGAGATGTGCCTGGGAGCATTTCTACAGTCATACTTTAAGCTTTTTTGAGGTATTTTATCCTCAGTTAACTGTGAGTAGTAGTTTACTTGAATAAAATACTCACAGTTTTACACCCAATGGACATGTTGGAAAAGTAAGAAATAGGATCTTTTTCTCTACTCTAAAAAGAAGTTGAAAACCAAAACTTGGTAGTTTGGGTTACTGTCGAGATCTTACACCCAGAATCCAGAATATGAGAATATCAATAAGGTGATATATTGATCACATAAACAGTTTTATCTTTCTTCATCTAAATGGTGCTTTCTGTCTTTTTAAGTCTACTCCATTTGATGAATGGGGCGCAATATGTTCAAAATCAAATTATAACAGGGCACATAACTACACATCTGCCTATTCCAAGATGAGATAATACATCTTGTATCAATATGTCTGAACAGATGATTTAATGAGACAGAACCACAAAAAGGAAGAGTGCACGAGGACACACCTTGTTTCTCCTTCCTTTTTGAAGGTGTGGGATCAAAATCATCTTCCTGCAATAGAATAGAAACAAAATTCAAATGAACACATTTAATCACCATTCGCAAATTATAAGACCAAATCATATGATGAGAAGGATTCTTATAACATCATATCAAATAGTTAGAAGATAACTTCTCTCCACAAAAAGATAGCTGAAGGGAGAACTTCCAACAACTAAATAGTGCCAGCTGCACCATGACGCCATGTCACTTCCCCCAAATACAACCATGCTTGTTCAGGCCAAGCAAAAATCACTGTTCTATGGCACTGATCTTCCACTCAGGATACTCTCTTTTTTTTTTGCAGTAAGTTGTTGTACTGGAAAGGCATCAAGAAGATACATGAAATTTCAGTATACTTTTCAATATATCCTCAATTTTGTAGCCTAAACATCAGTATTACAACTCACTCATATTGACTTTTCAGTGAGCATGTGATTTTCCCTGTCTTGGTTTCTGTGTTTGACCCATTTCCAAATCCATGTCTGCCATATCCACATTCTTATTTGAAAACCAAAAACAATCAAGCAAAAGAAAGAAACTACAGTACCCACCAGGATAGTTTTATTAGAGTGAAGGATATCTTTCCAAAAACTAAGACAGAGACAACACAACGACTCCCACATACTCCAGCTCATTTCGAACTTTGTACCAAAGAAAAATAGCATAAAATGAAGGCATACACCCATCAGGAAAAGAATAAGAGTCTGCAGATATCAAACAACTTTTATATACTAACTATTTGACAAGTAACACCCATGTGTTCTTCACCAGGTTGAGGTTTGTGGTTTAACTAGAAATGAAACAACACATGTTGCATATATCCATGTTCCATTGTGCAAGTTATACAGCACCTAAACTTGGTAAACAAAGGGCATCTCATTCCATAATGCAGGAATTTCAAGAGAGTATCTAGGTTCTAAGTCAATAATTTCAAAAGTTACCAGCATCTGAGAATATCGTGTTACAGATCCATAGAATACCTTGTCCTTTTAGATTTCCTGTCTGTATTATGAAAGCAACTAGAGAGCACACTCAAAGAACATCTAAACAAAAAATCACACAAAGAAAGGAGCTTCACCTTTGAAGCAGGAACACTCGAGCGCTGTTGACGAACTTTATTGATGACCTCCTCATGAATAGCTCTTTTCATCTTCATCACATCAACCATTTGATTCTGCATGGGTTATCCAAAATATTAATTAAGAATCACCTCTAAGACATACTTGGGAATGGGGAAGAACAATGTGCAAGTTGACTAAGAATTCCAGTAACACATAAGTTCCGAAGACATGATGGTAAATATACATCTAACTGGAAATCTTAGAATACATTACCTTTGGTACTACATATACTCCAGAATTAAGCTTTTAACGACTTTCGACATAATGCACCTCAATGTAATAAGAACACACAATATTTCATGTTAAATAAATACAATATAAAATTTCATATGCTTTCACTCTTCAAGTACTCATGTTCATTACCTTTTTAATTTACCAGCAGTTTAAATTTTACACATTCTTTAACCCTCACTCCCTGATATTATTTTTTAATGACTGTGGTGTCCGGGCCAGCTTTCACGCACCTCAACTAATTCCACGGGATACCTGCCACCTCCCACGAGCTTTAGTTACTAGGTAACTTTCCGGCTAGGACAGATGGGAAAAATCACCTAATATTTTACCTCATGGTTCTCAACCACTTCATTGACCAATAGGGTGTCACCCTTGGGTCTCACTCACTCCCTAAATTTATTTATGTTTCTGCGGTTAAGGCCTTTAGCAGCGAATTCATGCTTTGATTTAACAGTTACTTGCCAACTACACACAGAATATAGTTTATAATTTATTCAGGTGGAATTTATTCCACAATAATGGAGAAGGCATTTTCTAGAGGTAGGTTATATATTGTATTTGTGTACAGTGAGGAAAAGACCATTCTACAAATGGTCAAATTTTGCTCCATAACCATAAGTACGTGTAAAATGGAGAGAGGCAAGAAAAGGTGTTTGCAGGAGTGCATTCTATGTTTTTATGTCAAGATTCAGAGTCTTGAAAAAGAATTGCAATGCTGCGCATGTATATGTACCAACTAGTTAAACCTTTTATTTTACTCACTTTTTTTACTTGGAGTCTAAACAAGCACCTTGAAAAACTCTCTATGTTTTTACTAGAATAATCTTGTCCAATTCTCTTGTAGTTCATATGACTGCTTGTTTAATCTATCTAGCCTTCTATATAATTGTTGTGAACTTGCTTCATTCATGACTAACGAAAAAAATATTTTATGCATGTCTCAAATGTAGCTTCTATTTTGCTTATTTGTCTATTTCATGGAAGAGGGAAACGAAAATGTAACAAGTGCATACAGTTTCAATTACTATTATTGTTGAAATTTATACTTGGAAAAATACACAGAGCATTATATGGAATTGATAGTAAACGAAAAGAAAGAAATGTGGTTATGGAGATAAACTTTAGGCATTTGAGGTTGGATAAATTTGACCGAAGGGAGCAAACAAAATTCATTTGCGGTGGATAGTATGCAACTACCTAAACAACATATTTAACATTTTTCAGAGATAAAGAGTCTTCAGTGGCAGTATGAAGTAGAATTTATGATCTTATTTTATTCTAAATTTTCGCTATCGCACTTTTATAACAACCTAGGAGTAACCCTTCCTCATGTGTGATGCGTAGAGGTGTAAGATTTGTTCTTTGTAGTTGATTTCTTTATGTCTGGTTGTATCTCTTCTTGAACACTTTAGCTTGATTTGAAGCCAAACATCTCAAATTAATTTTAGCCCTTAAATTGTAATTATGTCTTCATCTTTTTCACAAAAATTGAGCATTTCTTTGGCCCTTATGATTCTGAATAAGTTGTTTTAAAAATATAAAAATTGTGATGTATGTTTAAGCAAGGTTATCTGAAACTAAAAGGAACTAACAGGAAAGAAACTGTCTTTAAGACTTAAATATACAATTAGAATCTGAATAAAAGGCTTAAACTATTAGAAAAAACATTTGTTTCCAATTTGTAAAACGTGGTCAGGATAACATGCTACCCGTTGCTCTCAATTATCAAAGTGATCGACTTTCTTTATTGCAAAGTCGTACTTATTTTTCCCATTGAGAAGAGAACTGTATCAGCCTCTGAAGAAGTTGGCACTTCACATCACCCCCTTTGTGTTCATTTTTATCTAATTAACACTTTTTTGCTTCATATATGTAGAGCATCTCTAACTCCCCGAGGTAGTGGTAAGCTCTACGTTCACTCTACCCTCCCCAGACCCCACTTAATGGGACTTCACTGGGTATGTTGTTGTTGTTGTTCGTTTATGTAGAGTTTTTATGTCAAGAATATAGTTTTCTGTGTGTGCAATGTTTTTAAGTTTTGTGTTGTTGAATACGTACAAAAACAAAGGACTTCAATTTTGTCAACATTTCTAGCCACTTCATTAAGAAAACGGAAAAGGGTCAAAATTGCTCCTGAACTATGCGAAATAGACCACTTATACCCTCCGTTACATTTTGAGATCAAAAATACCCCCGATGTTATCCCTAGAGACCACAAATACCCCTCAAAAGTTAACAATCCAAATTGTTAATAACATGGCAAGCCATGTGGGACTGATCTTGCCACCTAAGCTGCCAACTAGGATTTCCAACAATTAGAAATCCTTCTAAAATTAGAAATAAATATTTTATTTTTAATTACATAAAAAGTATTTATATTTTTAATTAAAAACCTTTTATTTTTAATTACGTAAATATTTACCACTCTTTATTAATATTTATATTTATTGTCGTTAAAAGTTGTTTTTTCATCGTAGTTTAACTATTAACCAAGTATATTTCCACTTGATAAATAACTATTATACAATATATCTAACTTGATAGGATGATTTTTTGTATAACATACTTGTATCTTCTGTATGTATGAGGGAAAATTTACGGCTCGATAATATTAACTTTGTTCTTGTTTTTTTTTGTTGGATTAATATAATTTTAGGAGATTTAGATTTAAAAAAAAAGTTAGTGGTAATCCTAGTTGGCAGCTTAGGTGGAAGGATCAGTTACACATGGCTTGCCATGTCATTAAAAATTTGGGTTGTTAACTTTTGAGGGGTATTTGTGGTCTCTAGAGATAAGAGTGAGGGTATTTTTGAGCTCAAAATGTAACAAAGGGTATAAGTGGTCTATTTCACATAGTTTAGGGGCAATTTTGACCCTTTTCCGTTAAGAAAAACATTTCTAGCCAACATAAGCTGAACGAATTTCATACACAAGATGATATATAATTTAATTTATTTTTGAAACAGGTAATGTTGTACACAAGATGATATACATATCAACAATTAATGATGAACACGTGACCGATCAATTTTGTTTGGGTTTTCGAGAATTTATATTGGGTATGGTTTCTTTGTTAACCAATAAGATTAACATTCATCATTTTCAGTACGAAGAATTATTTCTTTAACTTCCATTTTATAACTCAAAAAGATTCTTTAATAATATTATGTGATTTTAAAAAGTTTATACTCATTGATATGGGGTACGTGTGCACGTGTCCAGATACTAGTCAGAGAACATGATGTGAAAGACAATAGGAGCTGTAGAAAAATAAACACAAGCTGCATTCAAAAGAGACCATATATTATAACAGGAATTTGAAGTTCTCCATGTTCTAGTTGATATAATAGCAGCTAACATAAAAGATAAGAAGTTTACTTGTTTTTTTGACTTAGCGGCTTCACCTTCAGCTTCCAGGATTGTCTGCTTAGGTCTATAACAAGATGTAATGTTAAAGAACAGAAATAGTATCCTTCCTCCATGGACAACATAACAATCAAAAATACAAAAGGACTTGTAGAATAACCTGAAGGCCTTCAAGCGTTCAGAAAAGGCCATTGCTGATAATTCATTACCACGGAGGTCATTTTTGAACATTGGATGCAACCCTTCGCGGGGTAGGTCTTTTACTCTTTTAATGGACTCTTTAGAAGGCCTTGATTTTGTCTTTGAGTACAACCCAAATGCTTTAGTGCATGGCCTTTGCAGAGTTTCTAGTTCAGTTGAATGATCAATGATTTCCCGAACTCTATCTGAGAGGAGATCTAGAACAGTTTGTGGAAAACGTCCATAGACAGTTTCTCCATTGGCAACTGCTTGATCTATTTTGGACAGGACTCCATCCATATCTTGGAAAACCTCTTCCTCAGTTGGTGCAGCCCTGATTGGTTTAGATAGAAAGAGATGAAGATCTAACAAATAAGCCATGTCGTCGGATGTGACAAGAGAATATGCAGTGCCAATACGACCAGCCCTTGCAGCTCGCCCAACTCGATGAACAAAAAGTTTAGGTTTGGTAGGAAAATCAAAGTTGATAACATTATCAAGCAGTGGAATATCAATTCCTCTAGCAGCCACATCAGTCACAATGAGCACCATGGTCTTTCTTGCTCTAAATCTAGAAACATGAATTTTGCGAGCATCGTGATCCATATCACCATAACAAACAGAAGCTTCAACACCCTCTTCTCTTAAAAGAATGTTGAGGAACTCAACATGATACTTGGTGGAAACAAAAACTATAGTTTGCTGATCAGAAGTTATTTGTTCACGAATCAGATACAGAAGTGCAGCATGCTTCTCCTCCTGTCTTACAGTGAAAAATGCAACCTTCAAGTCTGGACTTATCTTTGTATCCAAATCAAGCCTCACAAGCTGAGGGTCTCGAAGCCCAGCCTTGGCAAATTCAGCAAGGGCACTGGGTAAAGTTGCACTGAAAAGCAGAGTCTGGCGATTCTCACCTAGACGGGTGAGAATTGTATGCAATTGCTCAGCAAAACCCATGCTAAACAAACAATCAGCTTCATCAAAAACAACATACTCCACAGTGCGCAGTGACATATCATCAACCTCAGACAAATGGTGCATGAGCCGACCAGGAGTTGCAATTATAATATCAGGACTTTGTGCCAATTCTTCAAATTGGCTTTCCATACTATCACCACCAACCAACAAACTAACCCGAATATCTGCATCAAGGAGAAAAAAAATCATCTTTTACCATTTGAGGCTACAGGTAATTCGACTAAAACTCATAGCACCAACACGAAAAGCGGTAATTCTAACAATCTTCCCTCCTTTCTTTTGTTACGTCACACAAAATGGGACTTTCAGTCTTTAACCTAAGTATGGATTTAACAATACTATACAATACAATTTAAGTAGCAATAAAAACAAGCATTGTATTAAAACTAACAACACAACACAATACAATACAATAGGTAACAATTATCCAAACAAGCCAAATAGGAGAGGAAAAAGCAAAGCACCTGTGAATCGACCAAGTTCTTTGGTAAACTTAAGTGTTTGAAGCGCCAAATCCCTAGTTGGAGAAAGAATTAGAGCTCTAACACCAGCTTGAGGCACATGCTGCTTCAATTTCTCAAGCATAGGCACAAGGAACGCCGCCGTTTTACCAGAACCAGTACGGGCCATAGCAACAACATCGAATCCAGAGAGTATAAGTGGCATTGTTTTGCGCTGAATAGGCGTAGGAACTCTGTAACCTTTTCGTTTGATTCCTCTGAAGATATTAGAGCTTAAACCTAATGACTCAAATCCTCCTGATTTTGCCTTCTTCTTCTGCTTCTCTCTACGTTTCAGCTCCGCTTTGGAGCTAACCAGAATCGCCATTGGAGAGTCAGAAGCGAAGAAAGTTTTGGTGGCTCACTGGAGAAGAGAATGAACAAAGGGTTTTTGGACCTAATTTCTGGGTTTTGTAATTTACGATTTTATCTTCTTTTAATTATTTTTTTTAGCTTAACTAGTCTACCCTATTTAAGGCAACAAAAAAAAAAGAGTGAAAATATAAAAAGAGTGACTCACAATTATAATTACCATCGTCGTGTTGTTAATCACTATTATTGATCACTACCATATTTTACTTGTTCACATTCAAAATTAAAAGTCATATTTATCGGTTAACATCAAGTTAATGATAATATGCCTAGTTATTATTCATTGTCATCACCACTAGTCCACTATCATTACAACTAGTATAATTATCAACTATCATTAGCACTATGAACCATCATCACATATTAACATCGTGACTAGTAACATCAACCAATTTCACTATTATTATGACCTCCCACTATCGCGCCAACCACTACAAATACCAACTACCTCCACCATCACAACTATCATCACCAACATTACTAGCCAATAGTCACTAGCACTAACTATTACCACCACTATTACTAGCCATTAGCATCAATCACTATCGCTACTATCCAAAGGTGTATCCAGGAGGGGGTCATCAGGTTCACGTGAACCCATGCTCCACTCCTGAAATCATATATAGTAGTGTTATATTTTTTTAAAATATTTAAATATAGATATGTGAACCCACACTTGAAGTATTATACCGTGCGATTATGTTGGGTGCACCTCTCTAAGTGAGGTTAGAAATTTGAATCTTTTAGTTATCTTATTTTATTTTCCTTTTTAATATTGGGTAATGTCTCTCTAAGTGGTTTGGATAGGTAAAAATAACTTTGGACCTATAATTTTAAAATTTTAATTATTTTTAGTGATAAGAACTTAAATGTTAAATCGATCAAATTTATATCTTAGATCCACTTTTTTGTAATAGTGCACACATCATCTCAAAACCCTGGATACGCCTCTGCTACTATCACTACAAACCATCTCCATCATTACTAACAGACATAAATATTTTATTTTATTAAAAATAATTTTTTATATTTAATTACTTTCTATTTGAATTAATATTTATTAAGTATGTTTTAACAAAACATAAATTGTGCATATTCTTTTTCTTGGTAAATAAAACAATTTTTATTAAGATCAAATTAGCTCATTACAAAACCAAATAGTGTTGATCCATTGTTTCTCTATATTATATCAAATAAGCAGAAGAAAATCAAAAATCATTTTGACTCCTTTTACATAGCCTATCAAAATAGTAAATTATTTACTCTACACTCGTGTATTCATGAATAAAGTTATTTCTCTACATATTTTTTCCATCTGATAATTGTTGTTTTGAAATCTGATCAAGTTGCGCTCTCTCCATAACAGTTATCACCAAAGCAAACAAACAGTTGATTGTACTCCGTTTTCCTGATTTCTTCTTTGCCCATTTTTGAGTTTTGGGTCTTTTTCCCTTTCTATGTGAATAAATATAGGAAAAATTACCTATATAAACACCTTTTTTTTTTCTTCATAATTTCCATTATTCTCTATTAGTTCTAAAATTTTCCAAAATTCCTTATTTTTTAGTGTAACACAAACATAACTCCCACTCCCCAAACTCATGTTTATCACTTCCTGATTTCACTTCATACATCTCTCCCATCCTTTTCTTCTTCTCCAACTTTAGATTCCCACGATTTTTTGCTCCTTTTTTCATGCCACAAATTTTTCCACAATTACCCCATTAATCCATTTTTGAATTTCAAATATTTTCTCTTTCGAATTAATGATTTCAAGTTATTCAAGAGGTAGATCTCTTTTCATAACTTCAGTTTTCAGTTTCATCTTCAAAAATCGCAGATACATATGAATAAAAGTTCATATTTCAATATTGGGCTTACCCAATTACTTGAAGAAGGAAGCATCTTCGACTACAAAATTTTTTAAATATTTTTCGTGGGGTCACCTATTTTAGTATTCTAGTAATACTCTTTCAAGCACGCTGAATTTGAAATTCTTATATCATCTTGTAATCATTTTTCTCTTGGAATTGAACTTAATATGATTCAATGGTTAATAATAGTATTCTTGCAGGAGCTTCTGCGAAACGAGTTTGCTACAACGGGAAGAATGCAATTGTTAAATCAGCCATAACAGACAAGAATAGTGAGTTTCAGATCGTGCCCAAATCATTAATAGGAGCAGATATCGGCAAGTGCAAAGTGTACTTAGTGAAATCACTTAATCCCACTTGTAATGTCCCAACAAACTTCAATGGCGGAAAAACAACCTCTAAAGTGAATGTTGAGATGGAGAAGTCGAAACAAATTAGATTGTTGATTTTTTTTTCCAATTTTTTCTTGTTCATCTTTTTCTGATATATATGGGTTCAAATTTGTAATGTATTTAGTTGTTTTGTTTCTTAAATTAATGTATACTGCTTTCGTTTCAACATTATGATACATTACAATTTCATTATGTACAATGTATCGTGTTCAAATTACTAAATCATCTTACGACTATAGTTTGTGATACATTAACTAGATTTTTATTCTTAATTAATGTATAATGCCTTTGTTTCAATATTACATTACAATTTAACATGCACAGTGTATCATGTTCAAATATTAGTTTTGATACATAACCTTAATTAGTTTTGATACTTGATACAAAACTTCTACCAAATGTATCGTTTATCATGTATCTAGGTGTGACTATGTATCTTCTACCTTATTCAAATTTAGAAGGATGTGTATCCGTACACACTACCAAATTATATNTTAATAATAGTATTCTTGCAGGAGCTTCTGCAAGACTAGTTTGCTACAACGGGAAGAATGCAATTGTTCAATCAGCCATAACAGACAAGAATAGTGAGTTTCGGATCGTGCCCAAATCATTAATAGGAGCATATATCGGCAAGTGCAAGGTGTACTTAGTGAAATCACTAAATCCCACTTGTAATATCCCAATAAACTTCAACAGCGGAAAAACAGCTTCTAAAGTAAATGCTGAGATGGAGAAGTCGAAACAAATCAGATTGTTGATTTTTTTCCCATTTTTTTCTTGTTCATCTTTTTCTGATATATATGGGTTCAAATTTGTAATGTATTCAGTTGTTTTTGTTTCTTAAATTAATGTATACTGCTCTCGTTTCAACATTATGATACATTACAATTTCATTATGTACAATGTATCGTATTCAAATTACTAAATCATCTTACGACTATAGTTTGTGATACATTAACTAGATTTTTATTGTATTATGTTAATTTTTTTTCTTAATTAATGTATAATGCCTTTGTTTCAATATTACATTACAATTTATCATGCACAGTGTATCATGTTCAAATATTAGTTTTGATACATAACCTTAATTAGTTTTGATACTTGATACAAAACTTCTACCAAGTGTATCGTTTATCATGTATCTAGGTGTGACTATGTATCTTCTACCTTATTCAAATTTAGAAGGATGTGTATCCGTACACACTACCAAATTATATGCATGATACATAAATCTTACTATTTTCATAGCTAAATATGTGTGGTAAATTTTTTTGTACAAATTGATACATAACAACATGTCATGACTACATAATAGCGATCTTGGCACACAACAATACATCTGATACTTATGAACTTATATATATTGATACATTAAAGTGCCACACAAGTATGTATCAAATTCATAAATGGTGATACAAAAATGTTATTATCAAAAGTTTGTTTAGTTTGAGGCAAAATGTGAAGATTTTGCAGCTACATATCTGATACAATAAATATGAAGCAAATTAATACATAAATTAAATTTGTCTAATTGATAGTAAAAAGAAACGTAAGCGTAATCTATGTGATTTAATTAGATTTTCAGATTTATTTCCTGTTTTAGCGCAACAGATTAACACTTACTGTAGGACAACATTTATGTATCCAGATGGCTGATATTTTAGGGGATTTTTGTAAAATAGAAAAGAGTAGGGATAAAATGTAATTTAAGTCTTACACTATGGGATTTATGTAAGTTATACATAAATAAAAGTCCAAGGTTTTGGATCTCCTTCCTTTCCTTTGTCGATAAATTTAGCCCAATTTGACTAGTTCACTTTACCCATAAGCCCATTATTATGGTACATATGTAAGACTTTCTTTTAGGTCTTATTTTGAAGAATCACAAGAAATTGAGAGCAGCCATCTAGAGAGAAAAGTGAGAGAGTGCAGATTTTCGCACAAGCCCTAGCAACCAATTTCAAATCGCGATTCCCGTTTCTTCTCCGATTGAGCTGATTTTTGGACAGCTTGTTCCTTTCAACTTAATCTTTGATTGGAAACTGAGAGAGGGTGATTTGGAGTGTTGTAACTCTAGATTTTTGCTCGTGAACAGTAGTTGCGTATTGGTTGTTTATGCTCCTTCTATTTCTCTAGTTTTTGGTTCTATCTTGTAATTGTGTTGCTCATTGTTTGGCACTTTGTTGGTGACCATTTTGGAGAACACTTTTGTAACTCTTGTTGATTATAGTGGAGCTTTGGCCTTATGGTTTTTACTCTTCACCCTGAAGAGGTTTTCCACATTAAATTTGGTGTCTCATGTGTTGATTTGTTTTGCTTGCTTGGTTGATTTGTTTGTTGCCCAAATAGTTTTATTCTTGCATTATTTTGTCTTCTCTTGGTTCAAATAGAAGGGGAAATTTTGACTTGAGTTTTCTTCCGCTATTGCCCTGTCGTGCACATTTATTTTGTGCTTGCCTTTCCCAACATTAACAACCCACTCTACTTCATCCTACCAAGTACCAATTTTTCTCTGTATGCCCATCCGTATTAGCATCTTATGTCATAGGCTTTGTGTAACAATACATTCAAAGAATAAGTGGTCTTGTGTTTCATCAGCAGTTTAACAGAATACACATGTAGGAGGAACACCAATGCCAAACTTTTGTAATCTGTCAACTGTAGCATGCCTCTTTATTTTGTAATTAGTGTTCAAATCCAAAGGCAATACTTTAATTATCCTAATATACATTTGATTTCAGATATTTTAATGTTAAAGACAAATAATAAATGCCTAAAATCCTTTGTATTATTAGTTTACATCAATTGACTAATAAAATTTTGTAAGACTATTATAAAGATTTGTTACACTTTATTTTTTGGGTCCAGATAAGGTATTCTTCATTTGTTCGATTTTGGTTGTGGCCATTTTGCATCTTAGTACTATGAGTGGATATCACAATTATTATGTACCAAAATAGATGTTTGGAATCATTTTAATACTTAGATTCCTATGTGATATGATAGAGGCAGCAATATAGGACAAAAAATAAAGGGATAAATAAGACATCTTTAAGTAAACGTAAAAAAAATTAAAATACTTTCCATTCATAATTTTACATGTTTTAATTTGAAGAGAATAAAATTTGGTATGAACTCACATTAGTCAGAGATTCAAAGTGGATATCAACTATTAAGGTGAAAAATTCAAAAAAATATCATTATTACGAAGAATCAAAGAGAGTTTTAATTTTTATTTTGGAGTATAACTTTTTAAAAATATTTTGAGTTATTATATTATACCCTTCATTTCTTTTATTTATCACTCTTTTTTGTAGTCAATCCAAAAAAGAATAATATGTTTGTATGTTTAATAACAATTTGACTATATCATAGACTTGTTAATTAAGTAGTTGGCTCGGGTCATGATACAATGCAAAAATCGATAAAGGATTGTGATAAAGTAATAAATAATCCTTCATCTTTAATCAGAAATCTCGAATTCAAGTCCTTCTTGATACAAAGTCACCTTTGATGAAGAATGTTTTATTCCCAAATATAAAACTTAGAATGTTTTATCCTCAATAAGTCCTTTTGAGAAGTTATCACTTTACAACCATCTTTTTGTTTATTTTATTACTAAAAGAAATATTTGATTATAAAATACTTTTTTACTTCTAATAAAATAATTTTTACAATCACACATTATATTAGATCACAAGTTTCAAATTTTTTTATTTCTTAAATATTGTAACCAATCAAATACCTTCACAAGAATTAAAATGAAAAAAATATTATTTATAATGTCTTTTTTCAAATATATATATATATATATATTTAAAAAGAATATTAAAATCACAAAACATTAATAATTTAATTCTCATACTCGGAACCATGTCCCATAAATGGAAGAAATGGACATGGCTATAGCTTTTCCCATAGGTCAAAACACAGAATCGTCCTTGCTTGAAAGTACACCAAATTAACCACAATGTCTAATGTCTACCATAAATCCATAAGAATAATAATGTAAATTAATTAAGGCCAAAATACATACAGTATTAATTAACTTTTTCCTTATTCCAATCGTACAATCTAATAGAGACATTACTGTAGATATTCTGACTAAAACAACTAGACATTACATGCCCTCAGAGAATGTTGTGCCGTGTTAAATATTCTTTTTTTGTGTGTCTTAATTTAATTCTAAGAATTGATTGAATCGATAGGTTCAACATAGATTTGTTATGAAATATGTCGTCATTAGTTATCGAACATCACATAATAAGTATATCAAGATTAGTATCTCAATTAAAAAAATTATACCAATTTCAACTAAAACCAACAACCAAACACAAGATAAAATGCAATTCCAATATTTCTTATATTTTACTTTTGTAAAAACAGAATTTTTTTCTTGTTGCTTGAATGTTAACTATTAAATCAAAATAGAATATTACAACTATAATATACATTTTGGAGAGAAGTACTGAAAACAACCTTGTGTGAATTGTTAGTTTCATCCTTAAACTATTGACAGTCTTTAAAACACCCCTCTACTTGATTAACTGAACTTAAATATACCCACAATCTGCCACATGACATAACAAGTAGTTTCAACTCTCAAACTCTTGTAGGAGCATGAGACTCTTGATAAAAAGCCAAGAGAAGTGTTGATCATAAACTTAGCAAGAATTTAGGAGTGTACTTCACCCATGTGGTAGGATCAGAGGTGTATTTAAGTTTATTTAGTCAAGTAGAAGGATATTTTAAGGCGGTCAATAGTTCAGAAACAAAAGTAACAATTCACGCAAAGTTCAGAGGTGTTTTCAATACTTCTCTCTACATTTTGGTTTCAAATTCACGGGAAGAAAAGAGGGTCGACTAAATTAGGCCATGAGAATAAGAGGATCCTTTCGAACAAAATCTTTAGTACGAGTAGCCTAATCCCGATAACCAAACGACCCCTCGTGTTTTTTCGAATCCCATCGTCTCATTGCGTCCCTAGTTTTGCAACAAATTACCTCACTTGAGGTAAAGGTATTGAGGTAACAAGGACTAAAAACACTATAGATGTATAGAAAAAAAGAAATGGTATCAAAGTCATCAATATTGTGAATGGTCACGTTCTTCTTTTACATGCAATAATGCTTAGGTCACGTTAAAGTTGAAGTCCTTTTGTATGTTGCAAGTTGAGGCCAGTAAGAGTAGCTTCATCTGTCAACATAAACATGTACGAGAAACCTATCAAATTGTAGTATCTTTAGCTCATCTTTAATCCAAATCCTGTTCTCCACTTTTCCACTTACTATATAGAACCAGAAAAGTATGGAGCTTTGTGGTCCTCACATATTCGTTTTTGTTTAATAATTGTAGTGTTGTACACATCTCGACTAGTTCCACAAGGTATTTGTTACTTCCCACCAGTTCCGAGTAACTCAATCTATCCATCAAAGCTTAGATAAATGAATGTGTTTTAGCCTCTACCAAAACTTAAACTTGAGACCTCATAGTTTTCATCTCACTTCATTGAACCACTAAGTCATACCCTTGGGTGTGTGGAGTGGTCCACACATATTCTCTCCCTTCTCTTTCACCTTTATTGCTAAATTTCACATTATTAATCTACTCATATTCTTGTGCTCCTCACTCTAGTTTTCCTCAACTTGTTTCTTTCCCCCCCTCAAAGAGATGGAAAACAGCAAATGGGAAGGGAAGAGAAACATGGAAGAGGAGGATGACGAGGAAGATGAAAATGTTGTAGAGGATACCAAAAGGAAGAGGGTCTTGATTCGCTCCGGAAGGAAGGTATCCATGGGAGAGGGGTCAAGGCAGCCTTCCTGTCAAGTTGAGGACTGCACTGCAGATATGGTGAATGCTAAGACATACCATCGCCGCCACAAGGTCTGTGAATTTCATGCAAAGGCTCCAGCAGTACTTATTGATGGACTCCGACAGCGTTTCTGTCAGCAATGCAGCAGGTTCAGAAACTCTGATCTTTCAATATGCAATTTGAGTTTAACTTCTAAATACACTCATCAGATCACCTTAAAGATAACTAACAAGTAACCGCCCATTCTAGTTACTTGGAAAAAACGTAGTTAAATTACTCTCTGTAGGGGTAAAATGCATCTATATGCACAGTCTAGAGTGCACGCAGACAGCCATTAGGATGCAAACAAACAAGCATTTCACTTTACCAATGACCACAAAAGAACAATTTTTTTAGCTAGAGGTCTATTATATCTACATCAAATATCATTACCTGCAACAAGAACAAAAAACAGTGGCACAACGTTGCAAGGCTGATAATTCTTCTCTCACATTAAGCACACGAAGTTGTTTCCGGGTGAAAAGCAAATTCATCAATATTTTTCTATTATGCTGCTTAAAATTATGTAATACCTTCATGAAAAGCTCAGAGTCTGGTTGGTGAGGATAAATAGCTTCCAGATTCACATAACATGGAACCTATGTTGCCACACCCGTGTCGGATCCTTCAAAAATGCACTACTTTTGGAGGATTCAACACACACCTGTTGATATTTTTGAAGAGTCCGAGCAACATCATGGAACCAAAGCCAAATCAGAACAACTATTTTAACTGTTATTTCTTTTGTATGAATTTCGTTGTGCTCAGTGCTGCTTTAAATTTAAGGTGAAAGCAATTTAAATGAAAAATACATGGAGAACAATCTGTTAGTGGAGTCTCAAATGGGGATTCTTTGTCGTCCCCTGCTTTTTCCGGCAGGCAGGAAGCCTTGACTGCTGATTCTCCCCGAGTCCCTGGTGAGATTGATCACATCTGATACTGGTGTATTCTCAGAATCACCATCATTTCCTATAAAGATGGACAAACTATTACTACTACGGAGAGAAAAATATTTTCTCTACTTTCAAACGGGACTGTTACCCAATTCTCTATTCCCAAACGAAGATTATATTGGGGTAACCTAAAGAAGATACCCTCTTGTCCTATAAAAATATGTATCCTCTCAATTATGAAACTCAGTATACACCACAATGATTTTACTGATTTTCTAAGCAGCTACTTTCATGTTGCAAAGTCTCGGCATAGGTAAAATATAAGTACTGAAAACACACAATGGTCTGAGTATCTGACAATTGAAACATAAAAGAGAGTTAAAACAGACATTAACAAAAAGAAATTAGCAAGGACAGAGAGCTTTTCTCCCTGCACCATTTTCCTTGGTGACTAGAAAAGAACCAATCAGAATTTACTTGAGGTGATTTTTCTTGCTCTATTTTGTTCCAAGAATGTGACATCTTGGTTCTCTTGCATCCTCTCGGAACTACTTATGCGAAATTTCATTATTTTTTTTACATTATAAATTTATGGTAAGCAGATTTCATCAGTTGGCGGAGTTTGATGATGCAAAAAAGAGTTGCAGGAGACGGTTGGCAGGCCACAACGAACGCCGCCGTAAAAGTGCACATGATTCTCCAGGAGAAGGGTCAAGTTGAACGGGCACCTACTAGTGGACTGATGGGAATAGAAGCTCCCTCTGAAACATAGAGTTTTATCACGCTCTCTCTCTTCTGTCATTTGCCATATTTCCTTTTTAACAGAAAATGTTATCTTCAGGTATGCATAAAGTAGTAATTTTTCATTTCATTTGAAATGAAAATAGTATGAAAGAATGTGTCATTAACTTTTGTCTGTTGGTAATTCGATAGTTTGTAGACTGAAAATAAAGCTATCCTGTGTTTCACACGGATGCTGCTTGAAAACTACCCTATTGGACATGTTAGCTCACACTACAAAGTTTCTTTTATTTTTTTAATTACCATTACTTTCCTGACAGAGCTCAAGTCTAGTTTAAAAAATGCTTTCCACCTCATGCAACCCACAACACTCAATGAGCATCATAAACATAAACAGTGTGAGAGAAACAGGTAGAATTGACCTTCTTAAATGTAGGCATCAGTTAGTGTTCGACTGAACAGAAGCATATCGAAGTATGCAAAAACTGTCTTTCATACAATAATTATCAATATTGCAGCTAAATAGCTAATAATGATGCACAATAAAGCCTAAGAAGAACACTCATTTGAAGAGTTAAAAAGAAAATAAAAAATAAAAAAATGCGAGAACCACAAAACTGAAACTAAAGACACTCGGAGAACACTCATTTGAAGAGTTAAGAAGGAAAAAAACAAAATGAGAGAACCACAAAGCTGAAATTAAAGATACTCAGATTATCTCATTAAGAAAGTAAAACGTGATTGTGCCAAATTAGTAGCACGACAGAGGGCATATCAAAAGAAACATGCAGACCTTGCTACGGAGCCTCTAAAGCTTTAAGCCAGCAGGCAACCAGAATAAATATTGGCAGCAATCAAGATTTCTTACTAGTTCAAATCACGCTTGATTCCCAACAGTTTGGCAGACAGCTCCCATGTAACAATTGCAGCTGCATTAGCAGGAAACGCTCTCACAATTGTAGGACCTAGACCCGTATAGCATCCTCTAAGACCAGATCTCGCATATATCTATCATAATAAACTGAATCAGGCATTTCATCTAGTATTTCAAGTTCCAAAATACAAGAGATTATGGTAACTACCGATTTTAAAACACGAAACGGATTTCTCGTATGGTTTTTCTCTGGGGTAGTTTGAATTATAGTTTTTGCTACATCCAACGGCAGAACTGCTGACCAGCACTGAAAAGAGAAGATGCACAGAATTAATTGGTGTCTAAAACATCCACATGGAAAGTTTACAGACAGCATTGAACCAAGCAAGGAAAAGAAAGAGAAGTCATTAAGAATATGAATTCCAACCAAGAATACTCACTGCTATACCGCCAAGACCGCCACTCATTATTCCAACTCCAATATCAATCAATTGGCTAGACTCAGAGGAAGCCCCTTTACGTTGTAGATGCAAGTGATAACGCACATATTCATATGTACTAAAGAAGACAGCGTTTCCGAAAGATTCTCTTAATAAGGTTGTGAAGCCTCCTCGAAATATGCCTGTGATCTGGAGAGGATCTTTGTCAGCTTAAATGCACACCAGAAGGAAAATTTGCGTCGATCAAAAAATTTCTCACCCCTTCACATTTTACAGTTTTAAGGGCACACTCAAGAGGACCACCATATCTACTGGAGCTTGGTACCACAGAATCAGCACCCTGAACTTGCATCCTACACTGGCATCATAGATATAATAAGGATGATACTTCCAAGCAACTCTAAAGCAGGATGTTATGAACCCTCACATCACTTACCTTCACCAGTTCTGATGGACATAGAATGAAGCTGATAATAGCTCCTCCAAAGGCAGCTGAAGGAATTATCGCTTGAGGCTGGGGCTTACCTCCATCAGGTCCACCCTTTAAAGCAAACACAAAATGTTTGTAATCGATAACAAGTTACTGAGATGTTGTCACAAAAGCGCCGAAGTTCCTAGATACTGTTAACGGTTGTGAAAGTAGTTGCCTTTCAACATAAACTAGTCACAAACAATCTTTGAATTGAATCACAGCGCAAACTCATTGCTCGATGAGCATTGAACTAACCTGCAGCAATAGTTTTGTTTGGGAGTAAATGCCAAATACAAGTGAGCTCTCAAAGGCCATGCCAATGAACGAAGATGTAGCTCCTCGATAGAGCCCCTTAACCTGCCACAGAAAATTGCAGTTCAGGTCATTCAGAACCTTGAAAAGCAGTCCCACACAAGGAGGAAAAAGTTTCCAAAAAATAAGAAAAGAAAGATAATTGAAATATAGACAACAAAAGTTGACCTTTTGTGATGTGCTCAATGAAAAAGGTATAAGATGAGGCCAACAAGCAAAGGTATAAACCTCAATTTCTTTGAAGAAATAGAAGCAGTGTTTTTTGTATAAGAAACAGGACTTGGCGGGTAAATCAATTTTACTTGACAATCAGTCAAGACGGCACAATTTGGCACTTATGTAGAAATCCTCAAGGGAGCTCTGTTTCCTTAGATCTATTTACTGCATACTTCTTCAGTAACCAGAAACTTAGATAAACTTTCAAGGGAATAGGCAAATACAATCATAATTCATAAGCTCAGGAAAATGTTCATGAATATAAATATGTGCAAGTAAAGATATATGACATTTAGTATAGAGAAGACGAGGCTTATCGGGGATGGATTTGAAATAATGGAATCACTCAACTTTATGTTTGATTGAAATTTCAATATCCACAAAGCAGTTGAGTCAAGTAAAGAGATTACACGTTCCACCAACTAAATAGCATTTCAACAAACAGAACGGGAAAATCTCAAAATTGGATCTTGGAAGAAGTTGAGAGACATACTCCTTCAGTTTTTAATATTCTAGCAGCACAATGCAATCCATTCTTGTACTTTATTCCACAAGCTTCCGTATTGTGTTTCTGGAGCTTCACCTGATAAATGCATTTCACTTAACTCAATCAGTAAACCCACATGAAGTCACAAGAACCTCCAACACCCGAACAAGTATACTATATATGTCATATTATTAAGATCTTCTCAAAACATAAAATTCTTCCATCTAGCATAGATGACCTTATAATACCGGTTCATTTCAACCTGGTACTATTCATGAACAGTATAAATTTATGCGTAAAACTTCACTAAGATTGCAACAATTAGTAGGTTTGAACCCATAACTTTTAAAATATAATAGGCTCAACGTTAAGAAGTTGAATCCATAGAGTTTAAATTTTGGATCTGCCTGTCTTTGGTAAGACTTTCAACTAACAAATTAAAGCATGTAAAGAGAGAAACTATAAAAATCAACTTTCTTTTTTTGTTAACCGTGGTGTCAAGACCAACTTGTGTGCACCTCGACTAATCCCACAAGATATTTGTCACCTCCCACGAACAATGATCTGAAACTGAGACCTCATGGTTCTCAACCAATTTCATTGACCACTAAGGCACACCCTTAGGGGTCGTTGCTACAAATCTATACCTTCAACCAAACATAGTATAAATCTGATCCCAAACTTAATCCTGTAATATCCAACTTGGGATTTATTTTATCCCACCTACTAAACTAGTCTAAGAATTATAATCCTAGAACTACAATAACGGGATAATTTAGTTTGTGTACCAAATGAATGAACCCTTAGGTGCTTAACAATCAACCATTTTTTGATTAATAGGCTAAAAGAACTTCTCAATGAATCTAGAGTCAAAACTGTGCTGCACCTAGCCATCTATACTAAGAAAACAGCAAAACCCAGATGCAAAATTTGTTCAACTCTACCAAATATGATAAAATTCGAATTGCATAAATTCACAGGATAATGCAAATGGGTATTTCTATATAAGCTTGGAGTAGTAACCGAACCTTGACGGTATCAAAAGGGTGACCGGTAATCACAATAGCAATACCGGCCATCAGACCAGCTACATACTCCTTGTACCCCGAATTTCCATCCATCTTCTCTATTGCTCCAACTCCAGTTGAGCTGGGTTTTTGAAAGGGTTTTAGCTCAGTAAATCGAATAATTTGTTGGCTCTCAAACTAACACCGTGTTTTTAAAAAAAAATTGAAGTTATGTTTGGATTAATAAAGTAAAGTTGATTTTGTAAAGATAGTTGGCCTAACTCAAAAGCTAGCTAGGAGATCAATTTTCAAAGGCGTATTCGGGAGGGGTCATCGTGTTCACGTAAACTCATGCTCTCCTCCTGAAATCATATATAGCAATATTATATTTTTTAAAAAAATTATTTTAATCTCATAGTTGAAGTATCATACCGTGCGATTATGATTGGGTGCACCTCTCTAAGTGAGGTTAGAAATTTGAATCTTTTATTTTCATTTCTAAAATTGGATAACGTCTCTCTAAGTGGTTTGGATAGGTAAAAATAATTTTAGACATATAATTTTAAAATTCAAATTATTTTTAGTGATAAGAACCTAAATGTTAAACCGATCAAATTTATATCTTAGATTCACCTTTTCGTAATAGTACACCCATCATCTCAAAATCTTAAATACGCCTCTGCCAATTTCCCATCCCTTTACCGATGTGGGACTTCTTAAGGTAAAGATATGACACTTGGACCTAACTCAACCTCAAAAACTAGCTCATGAGGATTGAGGGGAGGTTTGCTCAAGTCCATATAAATAGCCAAATTTCCCATTCCTCTATCGATGTGGGACTTCTTAACTTATTTTTGACTTTTTGTGAGTAATTTAAAGTGAAAATGCCTTTTTAAAATTTTTGAAAATTCTTAAATTCAACTTCGAGATGAATTTAGTTCAACGCATGAAATAAGTGAAAAATTATATGGTCAAACGTGTCTGACAGTTTCATAAATATGTTTTTAACTTGACATCCAATTTTAATGTGCATAAACCCACAGTTAAATTTATAAAATTAAATAAATAGACGCTCGCCGTCTACGTGGGTGATGAATGACAACCAAAAGGAAGTCAAAGGTGTTTATAACTTTATATCTGAGAAAGTTGCAACATTCTTAATCCAAATTGTTTGCGTGGCTGTTGATCAAGAAGTTAAAACCCATCCCTTTTGTCATAGTAATTATACGTCCAAACAATATTTACTACTATGAAGAAATTAATTATTTTTTAAAATATTCATCAAAAGTTGAAGTGAAACTTTGATAAAAAGATTTTATCCATAAAGTGAAATTTCCCTTTAGATAATCAAAAGTTAAAGTGAACTTGAGAAAAATATCTTTTAGGCTTTTAAGGGTAGAGAATAGATTCTCATACAAGATTAGCTCCTTTTTCATTCTACTTTTCATAGGGGATTAGTTTGTTCCTTTGTTCCTACAATTAACAAATGCTATATTTTTTTTGGGTAGAGATTAGCAGACTTTATAACACATACAAAATAGGAAATAAAGTCGAACAAATTGGATTGGTTTGCAGCTCAATAAGCACTGACAACTTCACTTACATAGAGTAATAACACTTCTACTACGCACACTGGCAATGACGGAACCATGATTTTCACTTAAAGGAAATTCAACTTATAAAAGAGTAAACATATGCAGACAAGAAGGGTTTGCTTAGATGGTGAACAATCTCCCTCCCTCGAACCCAAAGATTGTGGATTCAAGTCAGTAAGGAAGCAAAAAATGGAAACTCTCACAAGAGGGGAAAAAAGAAAAGAAAAAAAAAGGCGGTGCGGGTGGGGTGAGTCTCTCAATATTATACATACATAAAATATAATTTTAACCTATTTTCGCCAAAGGAGGTTTGGATGAACCCTCTTTTGGAACCCTAGCTCGTCCACGATACAGTGTTCAAAAAAGTCCAGTGGAATCTCGGTCATTTAGATCTTAAGATCACATCAAAAGGCCAAAAGTTGAGTCTTAACATTCTGATCTAACGTCTCAGGTTTCTCCTTCCAACTGGCCGCCTGCTAGATCATTCTGCTTCTCCGGCTTGTAAAGGCTTCATCGACTGTTCTAAAAATGAACCAATGTAGACAAAAAAGTGAGATAAAAGCTCACATTTGCCATATGCAGAAATAAAGGATCGGATTAGGTATCACCAGTATCATTCCTACAGATATAGCATCATGGATTTGAATTATATATCTGTGGAAGTTGTAGCTCTATGGATTTGATATCCATCCAAAGCAGGACGGACTCTTTGAGAGTTGTCTTAGTCTTCCAAAGTATATGCACATGGCCACTGAATTCTATGAAATTGACTTTTTTTCATATGATAAGGACAGTATCCCCTACTCATTACCTTCTTAAGTAGCTGAGTTATTCTGTCTATCTCCGGCAACCCCTTCAAATAATGACGCCCTTCCATTGCTCCAGCGAGCATATTGCGGCATTAGGATCTACTGCTTCCAAGGAAATATGTCCAATCCAAGCATCTAGATGAAGATTTCATTTTTCTGCAATTCCACATATTAAAACTTACAGAAGCAGAGAATGAGTAACAAAACAAGCAATGGCTCAAGAGAACTCTTTCTATTTCAAGCCAAAAGATCTAATTAGCATGTAGACTGTAGTGCTTGGTAAATCTTGGACCCACCAAATAAAACTTAATTTATCTACACCGCGATCCTCACTAATAAACATCCCATTCATTGCACTTCCTGTTCGTTCAACACATTATTAGACTCAGAATAATTCTTATGCAGCTTTAAATAACAACTCAATGCTTAATGAAATAGCTATAGGGCCAAAAAGACTGTCCAATTTGGTTTAGTCACCAGTGAATGCATCGGATATGTCCATAATATTGAACTGTTTTTGTCAGTGTAACCTCCCATAGGGTTAGCACAACAATACTGTAGAGAATTAGTGTAGCTATGATACCCAAAGTCCACATAATCGTTTGGTATCTTTTTAATGACAACGGAGGCATATGGGTCAACTTGTATGCACCATGATTATGCCGCCGACTAATTGACCATCACTCTATTATCTAATAATTGTCTGAACAAGCAGCTGCAGAAGCCTGAACCTCTGTGCCCCTAGTGAGGAACTGCAACTGTTATAAATGCAAGAATCCCCCATGCAACTACGTAAACATTAACAGCATGCCGCAAATAAAGGATGATCCTCCCACAGCGACGAGGTAGATGTCCCTTAGCTGGGCTGATCTATAGTTATCTCTAAACCTCCATGCTCTGGTGCAAAGACACGATCAAAAGCATGCTTGCCTGCTATCCAATTCTGTCACGAACTGCAGTTACTAGTTCATTTCATATATAACTAGCACTAGCCAATATCTAACCGCTAACACTAAGTTGATTGGAGCAACATCTTAAAAGAACAAATTCCTTTCAAAGCCGGGATGAAAGACGATAAGTACTTCCTGTAATCCTGTTGAAAAAGAACTGAACACTTCGCTAAGTTACTAAACTTAATATTCGTTTTTCTTCAAAAGCACAATCTTCTCCCACTCATATTCCTTTATCTTCTAAAGTATTTTAGTTCCCTAACTTTGAAAAGTGAAAACGGCATGGAACAGGCTCTAGTCATGCAGCCTGTTGCGAGCTAATGAGACCTCAATCCCAAAGCCTTTAAAGTATTCTTTTGATAGGTGCCTCTATTTTTATGGGGAATTCACTGCTTATAGATCTCGCTAGTGTCCCCCTCCTTCTCCTGCAACCTTCGACTCATGGAAGTATACAATGACAATGTCAGGGCATGAGTGCTAGATCGTGAGACTACCTACTGAACATCAGATTAAAGCTTCATGGATAATTAGTGGCCTCCTCCATGACCTTTTGGATCTAAAAGCTTCCTCAATGAATGCCAGAGAATGAGCACTAATCTAGTAGTTGACTCTAGCGAAGATGATGACATTAGCAAATTATTTTTCCTTACCAAGATTGAATCAAACTATTACTAAGTAAACATAGATGCTTCCAAAATTCTTTCGACCCATGAAGGCAGCAAAAAAAGGTCTTATCTAAGAAGAAGAAATCCATATACAAAATTAACATTTTGCTTCTAGCCCTTTAGTAGAAACATAAGTAGTCCACAATGACATGTTTAATTAATTCCTGACTAGTGGCAGCATGTAAAGCAATACTTTTGATGATTCATCTCAAGATTTACCATATTTCTCCAGATACCCCTGCAATCACAAATTAACAATTGTTAAGTTCAGGGAAGAAAGAGCCTCAACCACAGTCAGCAAGTACTGTTTCAGAGTGTTGACTCACCTCAATCAGCTTAGCTACTTTTGTCTCAGATACAGAGAGATATTGATTGATGGATTCAGTCGTATCAGGAACTTGATCGGGTGTCAAAGAGTTAATGATCTTTTCTACTGCTTTCTTAACAATCATCTTGTATGCATCCCTCATCAAAAGACCTTCATGCCAAGTTGGCTTAAGCAATTCTTTAACTAATTCCACAAGAGCAGCACGGAAATGCTTCATAACTCCTGACTCATAGTTCACAGATCCATCTCTCCTAAAGTCGGTATCAATTTCGCAGCTGGGTCCGAGCTTCTCTAATTTTGATTGTTTCCTCTTTTGGCCTCTGGGATTAACTGATCTTGAGTGCTTTTCTTCTTTTGAAGAGGTATTCATGTTCTCTTGATGGGCTATAGCTCTATCAGCTGTTTTTCTTTCATTAGCAGACAAATCTTTCTCGGCGGTGCTGGTTTGCTCAATGCTGTCACGAATCGGATCATAAAGACTTTCTGGAGGGGGAATAATTTGACTAAGAAAGGTTGATGGACGAAAAGGCGCAGAAGTCTCCCAGTCATTAAAATTCACCTTGGTCTTATAACCACACGAGTGTTCTGTGTCCCCTGATAAATCAGTCCAAGAAAAAGATTCAGTTCCACAACCAGGAAGTGCTGAAGACTTGTTATGCAGAGACATTGACCTAGTTATACAGTCTCGGCTACGGTCTAAAAGCTTCTGATCACCAACAGGGTCTAGGTTTGAAGAGGAAGAAGTGAGATAAGAAGGCCACCTATCCACAGAGCGATTCAAGAATGGCAAATGATGATAATCGGGCATAAGGTGGGTCCTCTTATAACTTGTGCCATCCAAAGCTGAGGCATAAGAGGGACCTTCGGTGTTCAGATACTTGTAAGATGGCAGTACTGAGCTACTTGGATGCATTCCACTACAATAGCTATCTTTATTAAGAGAATTATCTTTGAGTAATGGTGGTGACGAGCTGCCATAACCAGCCAAGTATGATTTATATCCAAAAGTTTCTCTTCCAAAGTCTCTAAACGGCATGCTTGACCAATCCTCATCTTTATGCATATGCAAATCATTTTCACTGTTCAACCTTTGATATCCTCCACATTGAACTTCAGATGATGCAAAATCAGAGAAACAATACGATGCTGGTCTCTCGGTGGTATATTTTGAACCTATAACACAGAAGTTACTTTATCAGGAATACTAAAGTTAAGGTTAACCAATTCCAAAAAAATAGTTTGATATTACCTTCACCATTTATGACTTTGTTTTTCATCTTTGCAGTATCTAAAACACCATCCTTATTACGGCTAATTACATAATCCCTTACGTGAAGGAACCTACATGAGCTCCTCAACATTACCAGTTTCAAAAAAATAATAGGAACCTACATGAGCTCCTGTTGATAAACCAACCTCTAGAATAAAATTCACATCTATCTGCTGGTCTTTTGTTTCCACCTCTAGAATCAGCAGGAGGGGTCAAACTTCTGGCCCAAGTCTCCTCAGCATCCAACCTGGAAAAACCAGACCTTCAAGAGTTCTACTTGAAATATAACCAAAACAAACTTCCAACAAGGAGATGTTCAAAAGCAGCATGAGATCCTACTTCCTAGTATGATTAGAAAGTTGAAAGAGAACCAGTATAATGAAACCTTGATGATGTTTGTTGTAAATCCTGTAACACTTCATGATGACCTCCTTCAGTGAATTCAGCACTTACTTTTTGACCAAACGGCTGGTTTTCAAGGGTTGTTTCCCCACTATCACATTTAAGAGCTTGGAGATCAGAAAGTACAACGGTTCTTTTTCCTGCAAGAGCCCCATCAGGATCCCCGTGAATATCTACAAGTCTTATAACGGGAGATTAGAATGTTCCCCATTTAATTTAACAAGAATTCTCACCATCCAAACTTGAATAATTCTTTCCTCTTCTTTCATCAGAATTAGATATCCTGCAACTGTCATTACCCTCTTCAGTCATAGGGGTATCAGGATTTGCTACAGGTTTTGGAGTACAAGATCCTGATCTTAAATGATCTTTAAGACCCAAAGGCTCCAGAATGTGGGTTCCATCTACAAGGAAGAAAGATCAGAGTAAGTCACAGACCAATACATCATCTTTGTGGTGGATTCCCTGACGATTGTTTATCCAACAACTCTCTGTCTCTGTCTAAGCATGAAACGATTATCTATTCCTAACAGATCTACTAAGGTACATGAAACCTTATTGCTAAATAATTAGGCCAGCACATATGGTGGAATACACCTCAAGGAGATTCTATACTTCATAATTCCAAATTTTCCATATTTAGGGGATGCCAATAGGGCAGTAGGAGTTGGTTTGAGGAAGAGAAGCCTTCCTCCGGTAAAGATATGGCACCTGGGAGTGGGCCTAACTCAACCCCAAAGCTAGCTTATGAGGGGAGTATTGTCAAGTTCATATAAGCAGATCACCAGTCCATTCTCCCAACCAATGTTGGACTCAACCCACTCTAACACCCCCTTCCCGCCCAGGCCAAATTGGAGCATGGACTGGGAGTCCAGACAGGGATGGATCTGGCTTTGATACCACATAAAGATATGATGCTTAGGCCTAACTCAACCCAAAAGCTAGCTCATGAGGGGAGGCACTAAGTTGCTTCGATTCATCACTTTCGGTGCCGCACCCATGTCGACACGACGTTGGTGTGGGTGTGGGATCCGTATCCGATCTGGTCAACCGGTTTTGGATACTTTGACCAAATTCAAGGGAGAAAGTTTGGACAAATTTAATGATTTTTGTTATCAAAACAAAACCTAAGGTGAAATTGAAGAAAACGAAATATCTTGTATATATAAATTTCTACTGCCACTCCCTTTCCTTTTGTCTCCTTCCAAGATTCTCCTTTTGATCATTATTTTTTCCTTGAGTTCTCCACATACCATCTCATAATTTAGGTTTTATAACTCTATTTTTAGCCGAGTACCCGCACTCGTATCCACACATGGATCTGTATCACCGAATCTTAAAATTTAGGTCATAGAGGATCCAACCTCTAGATCTGCACCCGAGTCCAAGCAACTTGGGAGGATTGACTAAGTCCATATAAACAGACTGTCGGTCCAATCCCCAATCAATGTGGGACTCTAACACCTTCCTTATTCCACCAAGTTATGTTAGATTTCTTCTCATTTTTTATCTAGAAGGATAATTTTCCAAAATCCTCAAATCAAAGCAGTCATGATTAAAGTCACTAGCCATGATGAATTCTCCGACAATAAGAAGGTTGGTTGTGCTTATAATAACTACTTTGGTCTTTGAGCCATCTTTCCCTTTTAAGAAATGGTTCTATTTTTTCAAAAGGAATTTTAAGGAATCATTCTATTAGCCATCCAAGAGTGCGGCTTAATGATCAATCAAGTGGGTTGAGAACCATAAGGTTTGGGGTTCAAATTGAGGGTGATTTATTTCCATCATTCCAAGCCTTGGTGAACAAAGTTACCAGGTACCTGTGCTGGTGGGAGATAGTAGTAACTGTGGAATTAGTCGAGGTGTGCACAAGTTGGTCGAACACCATGATTAAAAAAAGGAATAGTTCTATTAATGTGACTGAAAATTCCCGATGTACAAGTGATATGCAAAAAGTAGAGAACCTACGCACGTTGGTCTCTACAACTAGAACACAATCATCTATGCTTAACTAAGACATTATGGTGTAGATGATGTTCTCTAGAAACTTTAAAACAATCATTCATCTGTAGGAAATATACTCTACCTTTTTAAAATCTTCTTTCTTTCAAAATGGTCTACGTATACAACCAAGAGAGCTACAAACCCATCTTCTTCTCCTCACTCTCCATCTCAAATCCCAATTGACATCATATATCTAATAGTAGTGGCATCATTCACATGAGCTACGATCCACATTTTTTATTTGTAATGGTATTTATTTTTCACTAAATTACATGTTGACTTTTTTATTCATCACAAGAGTTCGCGCTTTAACTATTCTTCTTGCTTAAAGCCCTACAGACACTTCAATTTGTTTATGCTTCACTTTGACATCACTGATCCAAACAAGTGAAGCATGGCCGCATGCAGTACTTCACACTAGTGCTCTAAAGTCCGTTGATGCTCACCAGTTTCAACTAGCACAACCACCATCTCCAAAGTCATAACAGATCATATAGTAATCAACCTCAGAAAGTGAAGATGTGAGTATTTGACCACCAAGAATATTCTGTGGATGGTAACAGCCACTCTACATTCATGATGGACCGTCAAGAAGTAACAAATCACAATTATCAATATAAATATTGAATATTGAAAAAATTGATTTCAAAAGAAAATTCATAAGAGAAGAAAGATGAGGCAAAGAAGGAATTGATCGAGGTGAGTCGAGAAGTTCAATACCTTCTTGATCGAGAAAATGTCGCTGCTTGCACTTATGCCACGTCCATTTCTAGGGGTATACAAAGTCTTATATAGCAAGGTGAACAACGAATACGTTGACAAGAAAACCTACTCTGATAGACACATACATAAAGAAAGTAATCAGCAAGAGTAACTCACTACAAGCATGTTATTTTTAAGCTTCTTAGCTCCATTTATATAAGTTTCTTATGTTTCATTATTCTTCCATTGCTTTATCATATCTTTTTTAGGACATTACCAACTTGAGCATGGAAGTCAAACCCAAATAGGTGGGGATTCACTCATTTTTTTCTGTTTTTGAGTGGTTACTCCGCAAGGATGCAATATGCATACACAACAGATGCAAAAGCAGGACATCAACACCTACACATGCAGTTTGCAAGAACAATCATCCTGCGACATGCTACAACTTTCACTCGTTTCGAGTTCGGGTCCCATCTTCCCAATCATCCCATTTCACAGGCGGCAAGCGTTCCATCTCAATCACAAAAAGAGTAATAGGTTTTATTTGTAGGTTTCTCTACTTCAGGCTCTTCCGAGGGCCTTTTTTTTAGGTGAGGTTCTATAGTTTGATAGTTACGTTAATGTTCTCCTCTCCCCTTCACTGGTAGCTAGGAAAGATCACGTCCAGTCACCAACAAATTCCATTGATTCCATTCAACAAAAGGGAAGCTGTCCTTCTATTAATCAGAAACAAAAACATGATTACAATAGGTACTGAATGTACTAATTGTCCCATAACATTGCATAATCCATACCATTAACCAGGCTTCATAAAAAGCAGGGATTAATTAATACTCCTACAATTATCCAAAAGCAACAGGGGTCTAACTACTAAATCGGAATCAACAGTTTTTATCATTAAATTGTACACTATTAAGTATTAACACACTGACATATTTGACGAATGCAGCGAAACAATGAAAATGTAGACAATCAGTGGCGGACCCAGGATTTTCGTTCAGGGGGTTCGAAAAATAAAAGTATAAACGTGTAAATAAGCCTTTAGAAATGGGATCCTTGAATTCTTTTGGGTTTAAAAGCACACTTTTAGCACGTTTTTTAAAATTTAAAAAAAAAAACTTGAAAAACAGAACTGAAAATAAAAAAAAATAAAAAAAATTGGAACTAAAAAAAAATAAAAATAAAACGCTGTCACAGGGAATCGAACTGGGGACGTGATAGTTAATTTCCAGCGAACTTGCCACTGAGCCATCAATTTCTCTTTGTCATTGAGGGGGTTCAAAATATATATATCTACAAAAATACAGAAAATTTACCTTATATATACAGTGTAATTTTTTGCCGAGGGGGTTCGGGTGAACCCCTGGAACCAATGTGGGTCCGCCCCTGTAGACAATAGTCCAATACTCATAGCAAGATAGTGAATACGCAAAAGATATAGCAACAATAATGAGTAACAACATAAATTTATCTCGAAAGAAACGAACCTTTTTTATGGTTTCCATCATCGAGTGGAGCTGATCCTTCGCTATTTTCTTCTTCAACCTCAACTTTTTCGTACTGTTCGTCCTCGTTAACTGAGAATTTGTGTATCGGGACTGAGTTATTGGTTAGTGAATCAGCCGCCGTAACCATGATGGTATTGGTGTCGGAGGGCCGTTGAATCTGGTAGCGACGGGGCGGAGTTGGTGGCGGATGACGGCGGCCCTAATCATAAACTGTTTATTCTAATGGAAAGAAATAGGGATTTCATCAGACATATTTTTGTTTGGAATTTTGTATGAACCTAGAAAATATTAAGGGGTCGTTTGGTTGCTCAGTATTTTAATGCAACAATTAGTTAATTAACATGAAATTTACGTATTATTTCATGTAAAGTTTAATTTTTCAATATACTATTAGATCCTGTATATTATACCAATCCAAGGTTAACACTTAACACCATTCACTATGGTAGAGAAGTCAATCAAGTTACAAATTACAAATTACAGACTAGCTAGTTAGCGCAATCTATCATTTTTTAATGTACTAACAATAATCATTCAATAGGGTCAAACACATATACAGTAAAACCTCTATAAATTAATACTTGATAAATTAATAATCATTTGCAACAAATTTAAAGTGATAGAAATAAATTGCAATCACAAATAAAATATGAAGAAACATAGTTTTATTTATCAAGATTGCGGATACAATTTTGTTCCTCCCTTGATTCTACTCTCCTAAGATTTATCCATAAGTCGAGGGCCGTTAGTGGCGTATTTCTCGAACTAGGGGATTTAGAGTTGACCTCTATATGAATATTCCATGACTTTTGTGGAATATTCGAGATCTTGATCTTTAAAAATACCCAAGAGTTTATGAGATATTATGAGATGCCTTTTCGGGAATTTAGTACCTTTTATATAGGCATAAACTAGGGTTTAGGGTTTAGGGTTGAGTAGCCTCCAAGAATTCTAATTGAAACTGAACACATCTNTAAACTAGGGTTTAGGGTTGAGTAGCCTCCAAGAATTTTAATTGAAACTAAACACATCTTCTACAGTCCCAATTCGAACTGAACACGTCTAGTAGAGTCCGCTAAATTTCAATGTCTACAAATGCCCCTACTTCAAGGCTTGTCGAAGTGTAGACTCGATGAAACTCAAAAATTTCAATGTCTACAATAATCTCTATAAAATAATATTTTCCTTCTGTCCCGACTTGGGCCAATGAAAAAAATCATCAATTTCGATAAGATAATAAGATAATATATTTCCAAAAGACCACTATATAAATATATGGTCCCATTAATATCATAAATTAATAATTCTTTAAAAGTACAAATATATCTAAGACAATTTAGTGAAATATGATTTTTTTGTGTTATGTTTTTTCTTATAATTTAAATCTAGTTGAAGCTCATCTCTAACTTTTCTTATTGCATCCAAGAGCTCCAGTGTTGTCTTTTCGAACTGCACCATAAAATTGTGAAGAGTTCTAGATGCGATAAGTGTTTCCTTACGCGTAACTAGTTCCAAAGGTATAGTATCATTTTCAACTTCATCATCAACATTGCCTTTTCCGATGGTATCCACAATTTCTTCTAAGCTTTGGACCTCTGAACATGTATCACTTTCACCTGGGTATCCAACAAGTTATTGACATCCATTTTATTGTGATAACCGAGATCATTAATCAATGACCTCAAAGTCATGAATGACGTTTTCACAAGTAAGTTCATTCAAACTCTCTGAGATTGCATCCCCCGAACGAATTTTACAGTTTCGAAAACAATTTGCTATTGTCTCTTGCTGAACATTTATTGTCCAAATAGGGATTGTGAAATTGATAGCATCCAAAACATTAATCTTTGCTGGATCAGTTTGTCCCACTTCATAGTCTTCTAATATCCTATGATAAAAATTTGTTCAATAATACATCTTGAAAGCTCTTATTATCCACAAGGTTGAAATTATTAAGATACAATGATTTTGATGTATTCATTGTACTTTATGTATAATTTTTTTTTATGTGAAATCAATAAATATGATACATAAATTAGTAAGATACAATGATTTTGATATATTCAAAATTAACCTTCATTAAATCTCAAACCATTCTTTAAATTAATAAATATTAATTTATCGATTAAATAATATCTCTATAAAATAATAAAAATTTCATGGTCCCACCTATATTAATTTATAGAGATTTTACTGTATTATAAGATAATATTTTATCATAATTAATTGCTTTAACAATGTCCACGCATCGCGTTGATTAAAATATAAATTTAAAATTAAGAAAATTACACTTTTTAATGAAAACTTGGATTTTGAACTACCCCTATATAGCTAGATTGTTATAATAATTTTATGAGATAGTTCTTCCTTATTACAAATTATACATACTCAATCCCTTATATTCATTTCACTTCAGGATGTTGCTTTGGTTAACGACTTAAAAGTCACCTCTGAGCCAAGCAAGAGTTTTCCAAATTCAATTCAAAAGTATTGTAATGCAGAAAAAACTTCACCACCAATAGCCTTCCCAATAACACTATCAATTTTTTATTAGGACATTGTTTATCGTTCACAGTTGAATTATCAGTCTTCTTACCATTTGACCAGTACTCATACACCATAAACTTATCTGGATTAAACTCCTCCGCGTTCTTGAAAACATTGGAGTCCAATGTTTGATATACAAAAATCACTTCATCTTTCTTGATCAAGAACGATGCTTCGTGATTAGAAACAATTATATTTTTCCTAGCCTTGAACAGTTTGGAATGGAACTGGAGGATCCATTCTTAAGGTCTCATACACACCACAGACTTAACAAGAGGCAATTTTTCGAGAGCTGAAATAGTTACCCCTCATGTTTCTTAATTTAATCACGGTCCTGATTTCTTTGACAAGCCTAGTATGTAAACTTGGTCCTAATGTTCCGATCCACTTGATCAAAAATGAATAGAACAATTGAATCTGACAAGGAAAACAAAGTTATGATAAGCTTCATCTTTTTTTTTTTACTCCAAATTTCTCTATTTCATCTAAAATATTTGACTTTTTTTACTCTAACTAATACCTATACTCATCATTACAAGTAGCAAATAAATTATAAAATTAAACAAGATGCGTATATGACGTCTAACACATAGACTTCAAGTCTTTCACATGTTGGTCAATATGTTCAACAATTAATTGGAATATTTTCTAAAGCAACTTAAATGCTTTTTTCATGGGTGTCTATTAATTGTCTCAAAATTTTAACAAAAAATGGGGAAGCAAGCAAAAGTCAATAAAAATGGCACTACATCTTGACTTGAATTTATGAACATAATTACAACAATAATTAATACATCCAGAATATCAAAGTAGGAAACAAGTATACGCGTTTGCTTGGGACCACATGAATTACGTACTTATTTATCAGTGACATTCACTTTTGTTATAAAAGATAAAATTCGTATTGTTTAGTATGAAGTCGTTTCACACCTTGCTTTCGTCTAAAAGAAGAGTTTATGAAGTAGGAAGGATTTTTTTGATAACAAGAAAAAAAAAAAATTCATCGATAACCTTTATGTTACTATTGATCTTTAGCCACTTCTCTAATTCGTGGTACTGAGTTTCACAAGTTAATACTTCCTATTTATTTGTGGGTCATCCAAGGGTTCTTTATTTTTTATTTTTTTATTGGAGAGGTAATTTCTAAAAACAATCACAGTTAATTAACATAGGTAAAAAAAAAATTCTTCAATATGCATCAAAATAGATCTCCACTTAAAAAAAAATAAAAGCATACCTTAAATTAAAACACGGATGCTTAGTACTTGAAAATCTATCGAACAATTCGAGTCAAATCCGAAAGAAAGCTAAAAATTGTTAGTTTGATGAACATATATTCTCATAGTATATACTATATACAATTAATAATTTATATATAAAAGCACCACATGAGTGACACGTCTATATGGGGCATATATATATTTTGTTTTCAACGATAAAGACATCTCTGAGGAATTTATTTTTCTAGAGAAAGTGTTTTTCGAAAAAAAATTCAACTAAACATGTAAAAATAAGAAAATATTCTCCTATATACCAACCACACCATTAGGATATGTTCGAATATACGGAGAAAAATATTTTCTTGAAAATAAATTTATTTTTCTATGTTTGATACCTAAGTAAAAGGAATTAATTTTACAAATACTATGAGAGATAAGTGTGATGGTGTGGACTGTGGAGATGGCTACAAGGATGGAGATAAAAATAAAGCATGTTAAATGACAAATTATCAAATAACGAATGAGAAATAAAAACACAAATTAAACATTAGGTAAATGTGCTGAATCATTTTTCCTTTTAGTGGTCCAAAAAGATATAACTAAACTAATTAATCCATACACTAAGACATTAATTGTAAAGAGACTATACTAACATTTAATATTGAGCAACTTTCACATGAAAAGGAAAAGGATAAAGCTAAGCTGACTTAAAAAAGTATTTGCTAATTAAAGTCAATTATGCAATGCTATCCCAATCAAGCAATTATTTAGTGGAGCCTTTTTCTAGCCACTCTCACATCAATAATTAAAATTTCTAATAGGAAAAATACATTAATGCCAAGAGATAATACAAACATTCAAGATAATATAATTTCTCCGTCCCTTTTTATTTATCAGATTTTGACTTAACATGCTTATTTTACCTCTATTAATTGATAGAGTCTTAAATATATTTACTCACTATATTTTTCAAAAACATTAACTTAATGTTAATAAATTGAGGAAATAATAGAAAGAAATACTTTATCCTTCCTTGATTTGTCAAACATGACAAGTAAAAAGTAAATATTCACAAATTTTCCTTAATTATTAATTTTTTCACCATTTAATTACCATGTGGTTATGTTAAACTTGTGTTGTTACTCTATATTTGACGACAATATAATTAGTTTGAAATAATAATGTATATTTTCACCTTACTTATAATATAATTATTATAAACTAATTTAAGATAATATAAATACTAAATGCTAATAAATTTTATTGTTTGATTGGTCCAGGTTTCATACTTGAATCAACAAACATTGGATATATGCTCTGAATGAATGGAAAAAAAATAAGATATATACTCTGAATCATTTGTCATTCTTAAGGAGGATATTACTATATTTAATTTGAAGTATTATAAGAAAGATATTTTGATTAAATTTGTATTTATGTTAAAATTTTGGAATGACTCAAATGGTTTGATTTGGAATTTCATATTAAAGGTCTCAAGTTTGAAATTTCTTACCTTACGTTATCAATGGGTTATCCAACTCTATCGAAGGAGAAAAAAAGTTGGAACTACGACTTACTTAGTGCAGGGCTGCTTGTCGTGATTGGTTGGACACTCTCTTCGTGTAAGGTCTTAGCTTGGTCACTCTATTAAGCTTTCCCAACAAGTCTATTGAATGAGGTTCGAAAGATTGCTATTCAAAGCATCGTTGACCTTTTTGAGTCAAGCTAGTCGCACGCAGTTTGCCTAATGTAATTTACTTCTTTTTATGTGGTTTACGAACTATTACAAAAGGTTGAGGTTTATCTTGTGCGCACCTAAAGAATAACAACTACTAATTTCCTTCTCATTAAAAATTGCATTCATGGCAAGAAGTCACATATTGGAAAGTAAATTGTTCTATATATAACAAAAATTATTCATATCCGAGCTGAATTCGTAATCAATTCTTTTAATTAAAAATAAAAAAATACTTATCACTCTGTGTTGAGCTCATTCCATTAACTTTCTTTTAGTGCAATAATATCAGCCGACCGAATCTTGTGGGAACATTAATATTTAACAACTTTTAATCTGTCTATTTTCAATTAAATATGTCATAATTCGATATACAAAAAGTAGTTATATTTATAAATCCTTTTTAAAATATGTAGTTAAGAGGATGTAAAATTCCAAGTCCAAAGCTAATTGCACATGTGAAAGTATGAAAATGAATTTCTAACCGGCTAAATTTCTAAAATTAACTTTTTTTTAAAAAAAATAAAAATTTACTAAACAAATTCTATTATTTGATTAATCCATTTAAAAATTATTGTTAAACAATAATTAGTATATGATCGACTTTAAAAAAGTACTTCTTTGTGTATTTACAGATTTTTTAGCTTAAGGTTACTCTAAAAAAAATATTTATTTCTCTCAAAAACTTGATATACACATCTCGAAAAAAAATTTAGTTTATGAAAAACACTTTTTGTTACTCTTAAACAACACTTATTACTCCGACATTATATAGTTTCCTATTTGTACACATATATCCAAAATTGAAATACATAAATTAAATAACACATTTATATATTACCTCATTGTCAACAACCACATGAGCAAGGCACATCATCCTGCCTATGTATAATGGAGAAGCAACCATTAAATATCATTGAAAGTGACATACACTACACATATATACTATAGTTTGACTATATTTCTAACCATAAAAATCATAGTCTGAAACAAATTTACGCGTTTGTTTAGCTACTCCACTAACTCACAAATAACAAATTGACTCCTAGCTAGTATGTATATACACACATTGATGTTTTTTTTTTCTATCTGATGTCTGATATTTTATATTAAAATCCGATTAAATTTTAGTTTGTGCCAAAAAGTTATATATTAGAAGTAAAACACTCCCTAATAAAGACGATTGGGAACTACTTATCACTCTACCACAACCCTTGTCGGTGATATACACATTGATTGTTACGTTAAAATAAGGTTGAATTCGTCGGTGACCCCTTAAAGTTGGCATCAAGTTTCACTTAGACACCTTAACCGAACTTTGTTCATTTTAGACACCTTATGTACACTCCTGATGTATCATTTTGACACTTTTTATTGACATGACATAGTGAGTGTGATACACACTAGCTGCGTGTGAGAGCCTTATGCCACTATTTTTTTATAAAAAAAAAATCTTCTTCTTCTCCATTTTCTAGCTACCATTTCCCAAACTTAAACTTTTTCTATGATGAAATAGATTTAATGATGTCAACGATAAATAAGTAAATTTCAACCCACATGATTTTCTAAAAGTTTAAATTTTAACCCCACAAAATAATTATCATATTTCTTTTTTATGTATTTGAATCCTATGCACATGCAAGAATTGAAAAATAATAATTTAAGTTCATTTAAAATGGCTAAATAAAATTTGGTGTCAACTTTAAAGGAGTATCGATGAGTTCAATCTTTAAGAAATTAAAAAGTTTTTGGTTGATTACAAAATTTGTGGTTGTCACATTTTTATCAGTGGACAAGAAAGAATTCTTTATTTGTGGACACAATCTTGACCAGGACCATATATCATTCATTATCTTAATTACATTTGACATTTGTCGATCGTACGTACAAGGTAATTCAAGTACATGTACTAACTTCAATTTGTTCAACGAAAAGCGTTTATATTTAGTTGAACATATACAGAGATATTAATTAAAATATTGACATGACTTTCAATCTATACGTAATACATCTCGATTAAGTTGTGTACCTCTTGAATATTCAACTTATTCAAAAATTGTCATATTAAATATTTGGCATAATGCATAAATACGACTCTTAACTTGACGTCAGTTGACAACTATGACCTTTAACTTTGAGTGTGAATAAGTAGACACTTAATTAAATTTGTATAAAATTGAGCAAACTGACACATTCGTCCTACACATCAATTTTGTGTCCTACATGGCGTCCTACGTGTATTGTGCCATGTAGGACATTTGTGTCTACTTGTTCAATTTTATACAAATTTAAGTGTTTATTGTGCATATTCAAAATTGAAGGCATAGTTATTCGTTGAAGCCAAGTTAAAGATCATGTTTATGTATTATGCCTAAATATTTTATTGACCATTAACAAAAAAAAATTACAAGGTAATCCAAGCATTTATTGTGCGTGATTTATCTTTTATTTTAATATAGAAATTAAATAAAAAAGTTCTTGGAATATTCCATTATATTGTTTAATTAATGATGTACCTACAGCAGAAAAATGTTGATAACAGATCCTCAAAGGCAATCATATTTTGTTAAATATATTCCAAAAAATAGCTCAATAATTTTGTGGAGCCTTTTTCAGCCGCCTCACAAAGTATATAATATAAAAATATTTATAAACACATACCAATAAATTAATTATGTGATATGGTCACTAGTATCGCCGAAATTAATTTGTTATATCTAAATGAATCATGTGATAATTTGTATATATTATTCAATGTCAGAATCAGACCAACATAAATAAGATGATCTGGTTGGATATAAATATTTTCGAGTTCGAACTTCGGAGATGAAGAAAAAATTATTAGGATTATTACGCTCAAAATAAGTCCTATACTGTATAGTTCTAATTTAATCAGATTTTAATATAAATATAAAGTGAGAAATCCAAAAAAATAATATTGGAGCAAGATAGAGGTGAATTGATGATATTAATTTATTTTAAGGACTAGGCATATATACATTTATTTAACTTTAATAATTGTTCACCTATATACCTATTTTATTTATATAAAATATAAAAAGAAAAAAACTTTATGGTCAGTTGAACCCATAATACATTTTCAGCAATATATATAAAAAGATAATACATGGTGTGTGTTTGCGTGGCACCTAATTAGATTGACAACATGACTTTTTTCTACTATATATTATATATAAAAAGAAAATAGTAACATGTTGCCAGCTAGTGATAATGGGCTAATTAATATATAACCAATATTGATCGAGATGAATGATTGGAATTATTTATATTTTTAATTAAAAATTTCGAACAATTGAAAATATCATTATCAGAAATGAGCTTTATGTAATACGTGAATTCAGATTTATCGAATAATTAAACTCATTCTATTAATCTTTAAGTCTTATTGGGTCAATATTAGCCGATCGAATCTTGTGGCGTTATAAATTAATACTACTACTAATTAAATATATATGGGCCAATTTGGCCTCCATTTTACATAACCAATAATTGTAGTATATCCTTACTACACACGCACCATCCTTTATTTTGCTTTTTCCAAAAATTTTTCTTTGTTAAGTGAATCTTGTTGTTAGCACCTCCATCACTAATTGGTTAAAAATAGAAGCACACGAAACAACAAATAGTTAGAAAATTAAGAGTGAGAAGTATGAAAAATAGTAAAATATCAAAACTAGCTAACAACACATACAAATCGAAAAGATCATATGCGAAACTAATTACTATCTTCTTAAATCATCGACCTTTATACCTTCTTATCAAGAATCTTGTCCTCAGTAAGTTGTTCAGTCCAATCACTTCTCCTTTTTATACTACTTCTACCTCTCCTTAAGCCTTCGAACATCACTCTCACATTTCCTTACTAAGAATATGTTAGTGTATCTCCTCTTGACATGTTCAAACTGAGCTCTCAGCATGGCCAAATAGGAAATAACTATGAAAAAAAAGGACCATATTCTAAGAATCGATTTAATCTCATTTAATATCCATAATTTACAATCAAATTCAAATTATGTTTTTTTTTCTTCAAAAATATAAAATAGAAAAGTGTCAACACGCGCTGAAGTGAGCGCGTGTGTTGTAATTAAAGAAAGATAAAATAGAATCCTGCTGGTTTTATAGAGAACAATGGGCGGATTTGCCGGCTTTAGTAATCCGCAGACACGCCTACTTATATTTTTTCTACAAATATGTCGTGTCAAATTCTCATTGGTCCAAACATAGTGGACCCCACCATCAATGTGGGACCCAAACACCATTAAGGAAAAATTGTGGGAAAAAACGGATCCATTCCACGCGGCGGAATACCTGAAGCTTAGCCGACAAACCCGGTTCAACCCGGATTTGTCACCGTTTTCCCCCACACTTACCCCATTTGTTTCTCATCTGCCACCTGTCCATTATCTCTCGTGCTTCTAGTATCTTCTCTCTTTAACATACGTGAAATATATCCATAAGTGGTCGTTTGGTTTGAATTTAAGTTATGATGAAATTATTTTTTATTGAGTGTTTGATTTGTTGTATTCAAAATAATAAATTTTAAGAATAATTTATTTGTTTACAAAAATACCATTATGAATGTAAAAGGTGATGTAACAAAAAGGTTGAAAGAGACATTTTTATCATTTACTTATTTTATTCCGGGATAAGTTATCTCGGGATTACTATACCACCCAAAGGGAAGGATAACTTATCCCGGTACTAATTATTAATCCCGGGATAACTTATCCCGAACTTGCCAACTAAACAATAAATTAAGTGGTACTATAATTTAATCTCAGGACTATTTGATATTATCCTTCACACCAAACGACCCCTAAATTCTCGACCAGCTTAATGGTGTTTTCGATGCTACTCTCAACTTTTTAGCTAACTTAAATCAACTCTATATAGTTTTATTTATTTATGGGAAAAAGAACAAATATATCCCAAACTATCGTAAATGGTATGCAAATATCTTTGTCATACTTTTGGGACACGTGATGCAATCTTATCCGTCGATTTGATATTTAATAAATATTGGATTTGTGAATAAGATTATGACACGTGTATATCCGTTAGTATAAATAATGTATACGCTCTATTATTTAGACTACGGAAGCACCAATATCTCAAAAGTATAACAGATGACATCTATATACCATTCCTTTTTTTTCCTTTATTTATTTGGTCAACTTAAAAAAAAGTGTATCATATGAAGTTTATAAACACTAATAAATATAGTAATTGATTGTAATGAATTACTTACCCTTAAGATTATGCGTTATTGTTTATTGTAGATATCTTAAATACAAAAATAAAAAGAGTAGCATGTATAATACAGTAAATGGATAGAGAAAAGTTGTTTTCTCTTGTAACGTATACCTTTTATTAAAATAATAGATAGATACTGATTTGACATTTGTTTGTTAAAAGAAAATGACAAATTCAAATGTATATGTAGTTCCCACGTATAAGAAAAAAAAAGGCAAAACACATATACAGCCCCTCAAACTTGCCCTCATTTTTCATTTTGGCACTCCAACTTAGCCTTGTTTCATTTTAACCCTTAAACTCCATTTTTTTTGTACCATTTAAACACTTATACTAATTTTTATGATTTCTTTTAATTTATGTTCTTCAATTGCAATTTCTTGTTTTAAAAAAATAGACGCGTGCCTGTTAATTTTCGTAAAAAAAATAAACATTTGCGAACGAACATAAAAAATTTCAAACAATAATATTATTTTTTGATATTTCTCTGTATTTTCACATGAAAATAAATTGATGAAAGTTCTTTGATTTTCTTTCTTAAACATTCAATTAAATTAAATAACACTATTTATTTGTTTTTTCTTATCATCTAGGCTATCTAAATTTAACGCAAATACTCACTTTTAATTTTTAATATAAATCAATACGAATAAAAAAACCCAACTTCAAAAAGACTAGACTGACTTTGTTAATAACACTATTAAAAAAGACTCTTGTTCATTGCTAATAACACTACTAAACAATGTTAAAACTCGACTGACTTTATTACGTTGTCGGTGATTTTAAAGAAAGAAAACCAACACAATTTCGTCGGTTATTTTTCACACAAAAATACATAACACTCTTAAAAAGAAATTATTATTTTTTAAAAAGAATAATTTTTTGTTAATTTTTAATTTTTTAACTAAAATTAACTGACACATGTCGATTTAAAATAAGAAGTTGCAATTGAAGAATATATATAAAAATAAAGAAATCATAAAAATTAGTATAAGTGTTTAAATGGTACAGAAAAAATGGAGTTTAAGGGTTAAAATGGAACAAGGCAAAGTTGAAGTGCCAAAATGAAAAATGAGGACAAGTTTGAGGGGTTGTATATGTGTTTGGCCGAAAAAAAAAAAGAAAAAACAGTCTGCCGCCATCAAACACACAAATGTCACGTAACTGACTAGGCCCCACATTTTGTAGAAAAATCAAGGGCCCCACAAAACCCATGGGGGCGGCTATTTCTCATTAGTCAAAATACCCATAGCCACTATTGACTCGCTTTTCCTATATAATCTCTCTTCCCCACTTCTCCATTTTCTTCATCTCCTAACATTATTATTTCTAACCAAATTTTGAATATGGCGCCCAAGGAAAAAATTGGTGCAGTGACGGCGGCAGCGGCGATGGCGGTGGGGAAATTCAATGGAATTTCGAAAGAGGTGCATTATAGAGGTGTAAGGAAGAGGCCATGGGGGAGATACGCGGCGGAGATAAGAGATCCCGGTAAAAAAAGCCGGGTTTGGCTTGGTACTTTTGATACTGCGGAGGAAGCGGCCAAAGCTTATGATAACGCTGCTAGGGAATTCCGTGGAGCTAAAGCGAAAACTAATTTTCCTCAATTACAAAAGGAGGAAGATCTGAAATTCCCTGTTAAAAATGAAATCAATCGGAGTCCCAGTCAGACTAGTACTGTTGAATCGTCGAGTCCGGTTATGGTTGATTCATCATCGCCGTTAGATCTAAGACTTTGTGGATCAATCGGCGGGTTTAACCATAATACTGTTAGATTTCCGATCTCCGGTGGAGGTTTTACCGGTGCTGTTCCGGCGGTGAATCATATGTACTATTTAGATGCACTTGCACGCGCCGGAGTTATAAATTTAGAAACAAATCGGAAGAAAACGGTGGATTTCCTCGGTGGTGGCGACTCCGATACATCAACGGTGATTGATTTTATGCGTGTTGACGTGAAACCAACCATCGCCGGTCTAAATCTGGACCTTAACTTTCCTCCACCGGAAAATATGTGACATCACCGGAGAAGACGATCGGAGATATTTTGCTAAACATTTTTATTTATTGCAATTTCCTTTTTAATGTTTTTATTTAAACAGAAAAGGGAAAAAAAAAGAAATAGTATATAGAATTAGATAGATGATAGAAAACTGAAGAGCCATCGCCGTTGCTGCTGCCGTCGCCGCCAGCGACAATTTATCACCGCTGATGTCAATATCAACAAGGCTGATCTACTTTTACCTTTTTTTGCAACAGAAGAAACAAATCTATTGATTTTGCAAACCTGTTGTTTCAATTAGATCATCCTATAATATTTGTTATATACATTGTTGCCGGTTTTTTCAGCTGAAAAATAATATTATATTCTCGGAGTTGTTCGGATAGTAAACGTATTTTTGTGTTTATTGATCGGTGGGAATGTGAGGAGCAGGCGGCGGCGAGTGAGAACCGCTAAGAGGGATTTGCGGTACACGTGTGGCACGTGTGGTCCATTTAGAGTGTACGGATATGGCAGATACAGAGAGTTTAATTTTGAGTAACAATGGAGGTTGTGCCACGTGGATGTTGTTTGTCTTTTTCATTTTCAGCTAACGTAACAAATACGTACTTTCAGCTGTGAATGTATTACGTATACGGATATGTATTACGTAACGGTTCGTTCGTTTTTATTTATCACTATTTAACTAAGAAAATATTAATAATTAATATGAGTATTTTACCAAACGATATAAGGACAAATTTGGAATTATAGTGTAATGCTAGCTGTCTGTTGGTGGATCCCCGACATAAATAGTGGTAGGAATCTCTTTTCGAGTAAGCACACACTGTAATTAAAGCTTAAAAACAACGTTAATTAATGAGAATCAGATCAAAAACAGATCCCTTAGCCGTAATTAGAGCAGTATTTAAGCCACTGTACCCAATAACATTAATTAGTCATGTGTGTGTAAAGAAAAATTAAACATGACAAATTTAAATATGAGCCCTCTGTATGACATAATAAACATAGGACACAAATTATCATATATAAAATAAGATTGAATTAAACGATATATTATACCAAAAACATAGCTAATTTTTTTTTTAAAAGGGAAAAAGCTCAAATATGTCACTGAACTTTCAGAAAAGTCTCATTTATGTCATATTTTAAAAATTTGGCTCATCTATGTTATTACCGTTTAAGAAAAAGCTCATTCATGCCATTTTTTTAACAGTGATTTTGCAAAACCATTTTTTACACGTGGCTAATTATTGTTCAAAATTTTAATTTTTTTTTATAAAAACAATTAATGACGTGGCCGAATTATAATTAGCCACGTATAAAAAATGGTTTTGCAAAATCACTGTTAAAATATAATAGCATGAATGAGCCTTTTCTTAAACGATAATGACATAGATGAGTTAAATTTTTAACGAATAACATAAATAAGTCTTTTCTAAAAATTCAATGACATATTTGAGTCTTTCACCTTTTTAAAATCCTCTTTGCTTTCTTCCTAAAAAAAAAAGAAATTAAGTAAAAAACATTTACTATTTCAACAACCCCTCATGTCAATTTTCAAAATTTTTAGATTTAAATCATTATAACGACTCCGTACCTAAGAGATTCGCTGCGAAGAGTAGCAGACAGGAAATGGGGCCACATGGTGGAGACGGACATGAGAAGTGAAGAGAAAACGCGGCTGCCACTTTTGTGTGGGTGGGCCCCTTTTCATTTTGCCGTCCACCAAATTTTACGTCATTTTATTGTTTTGTTTTTTTTATTATTAATTAATAATATCTCTCCGTTTTTATTTATTTATATCTATATTTTATTATTACTTTTTACTATCTAATTTATATTTATATGACTATGTTACTATTTTTTTAATTTCTCATCCGGTGTTCGTTATCCATATTGGATATGAAAAATTTCATATTAGGAGGTAAAACGCTTACTAACAAAGACGATATCATATTTAACGAGACTCGAATTCAAAACCTTTGATTAAGAATGAATATGTACTTGGTGATCATAATACCACAATTGATAATGGAGAAACTATTTTGAAAGTTGGAACTTTACAACATTTAAGCTTTCAAAGAAAATAAAAATTAATTTTAAGGTAAAAAAAAAATTTAAAAGAAAAAAGTATTCACACTGTTTTTTTTTTTTTTTTTTTGGGCCTAACACACTGATTTAAATTCCATTGCAGTTGTGAAGCAATTGGGAAGGACCACAAACTTTTTTTAAAAGACACTTTAAATGTTGGAAATCAATTACTTGCTATAAATGTTATTCTAAAGAGTAGCTGTCATTTTACTAATATTTTTAGAATAATTAGAAGAATGGATATTAGAGGAAGCTATTTGAAGTCAGCAAACTAGAATGACTTCATTTAAATATTGGTCCCCATTTATTTCATTAATATAAAAGTAATAAAATTCACTTTTAATTGTTCACTAAATAATAATTATAATGCGATAACTGAAGTACTAAAAACAATATATAGTAATAGAAATTGAATGACAAGAAACTACATGAGCAATACTATGACTATTAGTATATGGATGATTATCCAATACAAGTCTTTCATAACTTCCTATTTAAAATCAAATCTTCAATAAGCTGAAACTGTGTCGTATCAATGACTAATAATCACCTCTCCCTAATACTTCTTTAGTCTATCTATCTTCTTTTGAACCAATTAATAACCAATCTCTTACACATCTATATTTGAGAATTCGTACATTTCCTATTTATATGTCTTGCATTTTACCATCCATCAAAACTACTTCCGTCTTATTCTGGATATTTACATAATTTCTAATTTAGACTATAATCTTTAATACGGAAATAAAATATATAATGAACTTAATTCTTTGACGAAGAATAAAAGTTTATTCACCTAATCAAAAATTAAACTCAAGATCTCTGCGTAAAGATATGATGCATAAAGAGAATATATTATAGGTATAAGAACAAACGATAGATAGAAGATTTTGCGTGTGGGCGGCAGTCGGAAAGAAAAAGAGCGTGGGCGGCTGCTAATCTACATTTCTTTATTTCCGTTATATTTTTTTTTTTATAATTGTTGTTTCGGATCAATGTTCATGTACCTCAATTAATTTCATAAAATATGTCATCAACAATAAAAAAAAAAAATCTTTTATATTTTTTAGATTTAATTAATTACCCCTAATAAATACAATACACCTATAATAAAATTTTCTTAAGAGATGTGTCACATTAATTTTTTATAAGAACAAGAGAGATTTAAAAGGATACTTATTTTCCTTTTAATTTTCTAACCTTTCGACACAAGAATATTTTTTTTACAAAGCTTAAGAGAATAATTAACTCGTCTTGATGAGGAATAAAAAGGTAATGAAATTGACGTGTTAGCAAAAGTAGGAAACCTTGTCCAAATAAAAAAAATTGATTAAAAAAGATGTATTAGGGTAGCTTTTACTATAAAGTTTTTTCCCCTTGTTTTAGGGACATGTCATTGTTTTGATCCCAACATGCATAATTATTATTATTTAATATAATTGTCAATAAATAGTGAAAGTATAAGGAAATTAAAAAAAAGGAAAGTTGAGGGAAAATGTGGTACTAGAACGTGGATGAATATAATAATAAAAGTTAGGTTCTGCTGGAAAATATTTATTTGACCAATTCAACACACAATGATTGTTATCTAGTGATTAAAACTTAAAATAATCTTAACGAGGAAAATGCTTGACTAGCCTATAATGAAAAGCCACCCTATATATTCTTCCGTTTTCCATGTTTAAGAAAGTAGGGAACACTTTTTTAATCTCGTAGTCTTAAGCATGTCAACGAGAAAAAATTAAAATTAAATTATTACTGAAGAAAGAAGGAAAGTGACATCCTTTTTGAAATAGGCTAAAAAGGAAAGTAGGATCAAGCCAAGCAGCCCCTATTTTTGAAGGTGTTGATTTCCAGGACAAATCTTAGGGTTGAGTACATTACTTGGGCTGAGGGTCCATCGTACACATTACCCTCCTCAGACCCCACTTGTTGGACTACACAGAGTATGTTGGCGTTGTATGTTAGGGATGAGAAATACAGTACACATTGGGTTGTGGTTACATCTTTCAACTTAAAATGCAGTTGACTCGATGAAGCCAGAACCACTATCATTCATCGTAACGTTACATGATTAAGAGGGTCTACGAGGTTACCTATCGACGAAATCGTCATTGAAGTTGCTGAGCCTGCAAATTTTGTTGTCAATGAAGAGAACATGTCCTTGGTTGAGTCATGAGTGGTTCAACTCTATAAATACTTGGAGTAATAAAACAAGACTCCAGTAAGATCCAGAATTCACTGAAGTTGGGGTCAGGTCAGCATCAAAATTACAACAAATGTATTCATTTCGAACAAAAATCAAATGAAAGTTACAGGAGAAAACATATGTTTCTTTGGAGCACCTGTCGTGCGCTACGTTTAGACATTCTCTTAGTCCATAGACTGCATGGTAAATCCTTGCTTGAACCTTCTGACATTCATCATAAATCATCGTTGCAATCTGATTGAATACCAAGTATTAGAATGAATCACATATGATTTGATCAGCAAGAACTACAATGAGAAAGGCCAAAAGATATAAGCTAAGTTTCAGACCCTCAATTCTTTAACAATCATGTAGCCACATGATTCACAAAATCTACAAGAAGAAGTACTTTGCGATCAATCTAATCAGACAAGTACAGAAAATCACATCAAATGCATCACGCAAAGGCTGCATTCAATCTGAGAATGCATAATATGTTGTTCAAGTATGATAATGTTCCATATGGTGGAAGTGGTCCCATTTCATCAGGTTCACAGTTTACTAATGGAGGTTCAGACTCAGAACTCTAGTTCTCAGGAGAAGTAGAAATCTTATGTTATCGTGGGTCATGGCCCTCTCACTATGGTCTCTGTAAGTTGGGAAACCAGCATTTCCACTTGTACAAGAACTTCTCTTTTTAACTTCGGTTGTCCAACAACAGAACAAGCATACAAGCTTAAGAGAATACCAAATGAAATCCGCTCCCCTCCCTCCCCAGCAAAACGAGAAAATAATTGGGATAGGAGAAAAAATTTGCAGTTTTAGGGGATTATCTTTTATCTCAATGCCACGTAATGAATCTACAACTCTATGAATTAAAACTTAAAAGATCTTAGATGGATACAAGAAATAAAGACACAACAATCTTTTTAGAAGTGACTAAATATACATATCATAAGGGACATAATTAGAAGTTTTCAGAAATATTCCAGGAAACTAAAATCATGTAATATATTGCTTTATCTAACACTACCAATTGCGACGAAATGTGATAAAAGGCACAGGCGACAAGTCAAGGCCATGTTCTTATTCCATATTCTACTATTATTCTCTTATACCGCATGGACATAAACTTCACTTGAACTATTTGACATTCATCATACACCATCATTGCAATCTGATTAAATACCTAGTATTAGAAAGCCGATTACATATTAACAACAACAACTGGAAAGGAAAAGTCTATATGCTAAGCAACTTTTGGTCTGGCATACAGTGAAATTTAGTTTTCCTGAGGCTTACTATGGAATTAACTCATCAACAATCAATATCAGATGCACGATTCACAAATCTGCAAGAAATACGTATTGCTGCATCAATCTAGAATCAGGCAGGCACAACAAAAACATCAATTGCATATTTAAGGCTCAACAACAAATCCGGATTCATGCCGGAAAGTCCCACATTGGGGGTACAACGCTCCCTAACAAAGGGATTCATCAACCACTCAACACTCAAACAAATACAAACATTTCATACTCCTAAATGCAGCCCATGCAGTCCACTCAAAGGCTAAAGTACATAAACAGAGAAGATGCAATGCAAATATAAGCTAATACCCAAACAAGTAAAAGTTTACATAGCACAATCTTTTAGAAATTTAGAGCAAATGTAAATTCTTCATAGGGAGGACATTGATGAACATTATATACACATAATCGTGCATCCAACAAACTAATTCTCGTAATATATTTGTACAATAATTCAAAAAGAAGTAAAAATTTACCTTCAAGAGTCCAACCATAGCTTCTAGGAGTAGCAGATAACATTGAATTCAGCAATGCTGAAGCCGTAGCAGTGTGATATGGAAACATCGTTTCAACACTTACACAACTCATTTCAACAGGTAACCTACAAAATACAAAGAAAAATTCGACCTGAGTCAATATCATATAAGAAAATTAAATTTTCATACATATGTGCATATAATCAATCAATCTGGATCAATATCATAGGTAAGACGATTAAGTATAAACACAGAAATAATTGCTGAAAATGCACACAAAAAAGGGTTCTGGCAAATTGACCTGAAAATGCGAGCGGCGAGGGGTTTCTGTGAAGGGATACGAAAAGGAGAGGAGGAGACCTTCGGCTTGGAGCCTCCGGAAAGTCTAACGGCGGCTGTTCGGCCGGAGGAAGTGGCGGAGCGGAGGAGGGACCTGGCGGTGATAGTGGCCATGTTTGTTGAGGCTACTAGCAGAGGCAAAAGGGCTTTGTTGGGGTTTTAGGTTCTCATATTTGAGGTTATCTCAATTTTTTTTTTGTTCAAAAATGAATTAAATTAAGTCAAATAGTATTAATTTTTATAGTTATTTGTAATTTTTTTTTTTTTTTGTATCTTGATTAAAAAAATAGATTATATTTCAATATATAAGTAATTTTAAGATAATAAATTCTTATATGAGTATTTTCTTATTCAAATTATAAGTAGTTCTGTTTGGTAATTTCTTTTTAAATGTACAACAATAACATATTTGGTACAAGTGTGGAAGGTAAAATGTATGTAGATCTTTATCTTATTTTTGAGGTGGATAAATTGTTTCTGATAGATCCCAGCTCAACAAAAAACAATTCAAGGTATTTGGTATCATGACAAAACATGACAAATCGATTCTAAACAATAATTATCACATAATAATACAATAATCAAAGTATAAGAAACACCAAATAGTAACAGGAAATCGACTGACAAGAAACTATAAGAATAATGTTACAACTACTAGTATGGAAGGATAAGCGAGATAACGCTCTAAATCATACCTACAAACCTTCTATCATAATCGATGTCTTTCGCAACCTCCTATATATGGTCATGTTCTTGGTAAAATGAAATTGATCCATGTCTTGTCTAATCACCCATCCTCGATACTTTTCTAGCCTATCGATTCTAGAGTCGTTATAGCACCATCCATAACCAAGCTCTCACACCTCCGCAATGGGGCATTTGTGCATCTCTTATTCACAAGCCCAAATTATCTCAGCTTCACTTTCGCATCTTGTTCTCCATCGAAGTCACTTGCACCTTGTGATAAAATATGTCATCGAGGGATTTTACTTTATCATGAATCCATTGATTCTATATTTTTGATTGTATCCCTTCTAGTATGCCAACATACATCATCTTCATTTTCACAACTTTCCTCTTCTAAATGTAAGAAATTTTGACCGGCCAACACCTGGTCTTATATAACATAATTGGTCTAGTTACCACCTCGTAGAATTTGTCATTAAATTTTGGTGACACCTTCTTATCACACAAGACTTTGAATACTCCCAATTTCTTAAACAATAAACTCGAGATATTTGAAACCGCCTCTTTGTATTTACTTGACTAAGTGTTGTTGACACCCAATTTTGACCCTCCTCGATAGTAATTAATTTCCGAGCTTCTTAATTTTTCAAACGATTTAGAATAATTAGCTTTATATAATTCAAAATACTTTCAAGGTTATTTTAAGTAATTTCAGTCGATTTTTATAGTATTTTGAATAATAAATGCATTTATATAATTTTATATAACTAGTATATTTTATAAATATTTGAAAATCATCTCAAAAGATTTTACATTTTTTTAGTTAAATAATTTATTAATTTAGTTTGGCTTAAATTATTGTTAATCTTTAAAATCAGTCACTGTATAGTTCAAATTAATTATTTTATTTCGTTAAGATTCAGAAGCTCATAAATTAATTATGTTAATTCATCTTATTTTGATTTTAGTCGAATTCACAAATTAGTTCGATTTGACTATAATTGACACTTCAATTTTATTTACAATTATATTGTAGCCTTTTCCTCACCTTATTTTCAACCCAATTTATAAGACCAAGAATTTTGGGCCACCTTTTAGCAGCCCAATGCTAGTCAATCAGTGACCCAAGTCCATTTCCCCAATTTCAACCTCTCCAATCCAACAGTCCACCAACTCCCAAACCATTTTTCCCTCTTGTTTTCCAATTCAACCCAGCCCAACCCATCTCAATTACCCCCGACCCGTCCCAATCCTGTGTTCATAAAAAAAATCAGACGCGTGAACACCACAACGATGTCCAAACGCCAGAAGACGGAAAGCAGCCCAACGTCAACATTTCTCCAGACGACGTCTCATGTCTTACAACAACAGTCTACTACGTGAGCAAACAGCGAGCAACGGTCCAAACGACGTCAATTGCTCGTGACCCGTACAACTATGCTTCGTCTTCCCTAAACTTGTACAATTTTAGTCGTACAACAAAGGAAACGCCGTTCCAGGCCTGCCAGCTGCGTTTTCCGTCCTTGGCTCGCGTGGATTGGCGCCAGATCAAGCTTCAAGGACAAAGAATCAATCGGAGCCGCTCGCGTCGACACCACTTTTGATTTTATTTTGGCTAAAAATCCGAATTTCTAGTACAACAACTTTTCTTGTTCTTGGAAGGAAAAAAATTGAATTTGTAATAGGTTGGGGGATTTCGATTTTCCCCCTATTCCTATCCGAAAATTCTCCCCCCCACCCCCAAATCCACCCTAATTTCCCATCTATATATAACCCCTCTTTAGTCACTGTTAGGGGTTAGAGATTTTTCGGGCAAAATACAGAGAATAGTTTTAAGCAAAAAAATAGTTTAGATATACTCGAAATACTTTCCGGGATAGAGAACTTACTCGGATTTCTGTTTAAGTTCCCTGTTTGTTGTTCATGTTCTGATTCTCGTGGTGGTAAAGTCGTCCTTAGCTCGCTTGTCTTCGGTTCGTTGCCCCCAAAAAGGTAATACTTCATTTCTGATTTTGGTTTCTTTCGTCGTGAACTAATAGTTGCATAGTTCCATGGTTTGATGTTGTAATGTTCCTGTTTAACTGATTTGAGGACTGTTTACTTTTTTATCGTTGCGAGTTATTCGAATGTTAGGATTTTGAGAACATCTTGACTTGGCGTCGGCTTTAATCAGTGTTGTAACTCGTTTATGATTCAAAACGTTGCTGTTTCGTTTATCTGAAGTTTTGATGTTCCTATCTGATGTTGAGTTATTTGCTCCCTGTTAAGGTCGTTTTCTCGCTGATATCTTTTATTGTTGGTTTTGAGTCATATTTCAATCTGAAAGTTTTGAATAGAGTTAGCTTGTTTTCTCAGTCTGATATGTGGGGGGCTTTCTCGTTTTTTTAAGCTAGCAAATCATGTGAATATAGCTTACTGTCCCATCTCCCTTTTATGGTGTCTGCTCTTTCCATATTCAAAATTGAGTATCTTAGCCCATCTGTTTGTCAATTGCGTCTCTAAAATCATACTTATGATAATATCAGTCGTGTATTCTTTATTATCTTTCATGTCGGGTTAGCTTTTGATGAGTTTGTTTAAGGTAAAGTGAGTGAAAATGATGTCGATAAGCCGTTTATTTCAAGCTACCTGAATTTGATTTCGTTTGTGGTTCTTATTTCTCATTAAAAAAGTTCCTTCTGCTCCGGTAAGGTTTTGTTCGTGTAGTTTAGTCTCTTCACCTGTGAATCATGCTACGACGGATTTCTTAACAATTGTCCTTAAGTTAGTTTCGATTCAAAATATTTGTCTATCTCTTTCTTCCTTTCCCTGTTGTTTGAAGTTAGTTTCGATTCAAAATATTTGGCTATCTCTTTCTTCCTTTCCCTGTTGTTTGAGGGCTCTTATTTTTGTCTTTCCTGCACAAATCTTTATCATCTTTTACTTGATAATTTTGCTTAAATGAATTATTGGTTGCAGTTGAGTTAGTGAAAATTTTGAGCCTATTGACATTTCTTTTCCTCCCTAGTTTTCTAGCCTATTTCGAGTTGCAAATTATTGCCTACTCTTTAGTTGATTATATATTTTGCCTTGTTTTTTCTAAATTTGATGTGTAGCCTTATTGTCTGATTAAGTATTCTCGGATCAGAATGAGGCACTGGTTATGTTCCATCCTAATTAGTACGGGTTGATCCATGTTGTGTGATATTTTAAGATTGTATAAATAAATTGCTCTCAATATCTATTTTTGTCCATTCTGATACTATCATATGTTAGTCTTATTCTTGTCCTCATGGCATATTGACAACATAAAAAGTGTTTATTAATGTTTTTCTATAGCAATAGCTTGCTAGCTTGTTCTAGTGTTACTATTTAATGATAACTTTCATTATTTTGATTAAAGGTTGTCGACTTAGTTATCGTTTTAAAAACTAATAGCATGCATTTATTATCTCTTACTTATTTGGTTGTTTAGTCATTTAGGTGTGACTGTCTCTTTTCCCTATTTATAAGTATGTTACCCAGCTGTCACACTGATGTGTTTAGTGCCTCTCTTGTACACTTCTTCAAAATTTGTTGTTTTCCAGTATACCTCTTTATGATCTCATTTATCGGATTATTTGTTAGTTTTCTCGAGTCAAGGTGTATATATATTTTATAATTTGACACTTTTTTTTATTTCTATTTATATTAGACTGTGTGTTAATCCTTTGCCCTTTTCTTTTGTTGCATGTGAAATTTGTCCGAGTTTACTATGAACTCATCCTCCTCCTTTACATTTCGAGAGAGCCATAAAGGATCCAAATTCCTTCTGTTGAGTCAGCCAACAAGAAAATTTGATGAACAAGTCCCTTAAAAATTGACGGAAAGAAATTGGAGTCGATACATCAAGAATATACAACAATATACATCAAGTATATATGTTGTGTATTGAGACAGAATGAGGGCCAAAAGCCTATCTCTTTACCCTAGGTTGTATTTTGTTATTTTGGGCCTAAGCCCTTGTCATTTTAATTGTTATTATTGTATTAGTTTAGGACAGGTGGAGGAATTAGGCCTAAGGCCCAAATAGAATTTTTTTTTATTATGTTAGAATAGGACATGTATAAATGACTTAAATGGGCCAAAGACCTAAAATTGAAATTAGGCCCAAGTACTGACCCAGACGAACAGGAAAATCAGACTTGGGCCCAAGTCTCTCTCTTTATTTTATTGTGTTTGTTTATTTGTTAATAATTGCTATCGATTTTAAGGATTCAAAAATTCAAACCCCCAGAAGACATCCATTTTGAATTAACTACTTAACTAGATTATTCATTTTTCACTTGACTTAAAAGATAATTTTGCTAAAGATCCTACTTAGGTAATATCCCAATTCTCCCCATTTTTCCCTTTTAAAATGACCTCAACTATAAAAATGGTTCAATCTTTCAATTCAAGTTAAGTTAAATTACTTTAGCCAAATAATTAATTGTCGGATAACCGTGTATTAGCAGACATTTCGGGTGCTTTCAAACCCTTCCCGAAATGATAATATGAACCCCGAACCCCTTTGAATATTTTCATTAGATTTTTGTTTTAATCTTTTGAAAAAGTAGTTTTCTTGATTTTACTTTAAAAATTAAGTGGCGACTCTTAAAACCAATCTAATTCATTTTTAAATAAAACAAGTGTCACAAAAAAAAATTATTTGTATATTTAATAATGCTTGATAAAATCACAATCAAATAAAATTGTTTCAACTTATTAAATGGTATACTAGGGATTTCCTTTCAAACTAATGGAGCAAAACAATCTAAAATGCTTTTTGTTAAGTAATAATATCAACTGTATAAATAGAAAAACAAAGCGCCTGTAGCTCAGTGGATAGAGCGTCTGTTTCCTAAGCAGAAAGTCGTAGGTTCGACCCCTACCTGGCGCGTTATTCATTACTTTTTTTTATATATAAAATTTTCAATTCCTTTTGTTTATTAGATGCATTATATTTCAATTTATGTCGATCAAATTAAACTCTATTTAAATAGTGTTTTCTACACAATTTACTCCGTTCCGTTTGAATTGTCTTTTTAGCTTTTTTCACGCTCATTAGAAAAACTATATATACACTTGTACCATATTATAGGCTCAATTATGATGTTGCATTATCAAATAAGTTATTTTATATCGGCGGTACATAGATCTTAAAATTACATTAACATTTTATCCACTAAACATAACTCATTGTTTGAATTATCTTTCTTTACTTCTTCCATCCCATTTTATGTGACACTTTTTGGATTTCGAGATTCAAGCAAGTCTATCTTTGACCGTAAGTCTTCATAGATCTTTTAAACATTTTGAATTATCAATTATTGTGACTTATATAGTACTTTTTACGTAATTTACAAATATATAAATTTCATTTAAAAAATTGAACATTCCGTGTGCAAATTCCCGATCAAACTTAAACTGTTTGACTCTCAAAAAATGAAAAGTGCCACATAAATTGGGACAGAGGGAGTAGCTTTTTCCAAGCTCATTAAAACAATTACTATATATACACTTACACCATATTATAGACTCAATTACGATGTTTCAGTATCAAATAAGTCTGTAAACATGATTTATATCGCCGGTACATAGATCTTAAAAATACATTAACATTTTACCTACTAAACATAACTCAAAATTGAAAATGAAACACTCATGATGATTGAAACTCATGACACATGTTGCTCACTTAATTTAAAACTATTGAAAATTTGTTTTTTAGAAAAAGAAAACTCAAGGCATGTGTTCTTCATCATTCTCATAGTTCACAAAGTTGTTGTTGTTGTTGTTGCTTAACTCATTGTTACCAATATAGGAGTTTGCAAATTCTCTTGATTTTTCATATGGATTCTTGACATACTTCTTTGTGTTGGGACTTTGTTCTTGATTGTTGTAATAGAAATTATTGCCACCATTCTTGTAGGAGGTGGCGGTCGCGTAGCCTTTGTCCATTAATCTTGGCTCATTCATGTCCTGCAACTGATCTTTTTTGATGTAGTAGTATTCGCGGCCATCACCATTTAGGTATGACTCTGTGGAAGTGGTCATGACCTAAATCCAAATTATAATAAGAGGCTTTGAACTTATTTCATAAAATTCATATACTAATGAAACAGAGAAAGACTAATTGAAAATATTTGAGCTTTTATACTTTTGTTATTTAGTGGCCTTACCTTAGAGCCAGCCTTGCCACCATTGTGATATTGTTCGTTATAGGTGTTGACACTGTTGTAGTACTGATTATTGTTGTTGTTGTTGTCGTCATTATTGTCACTTTTGTAGTAGTGGTCGTAAGTGTTGCCATTAATATAATACTCATTATTATTGTTGTTGTCGTTATTGTTATAAGTATTGTCACCTATATAATAGTGGTCGTGATCAGAACTAATACCACGACCACTATTATAGCGTTGGTTGTTACTATTCATGGTGTTGGTTTCATCAGTGTTGTACTGAGGGACAGTAACATAAGCCACAGAGTTGTAATTCTTGGGAAGGTACTTGTTGTTAGGAATAAGGTTAGTTGTGGGGGTGGAAGGTGGCAATTGACCTAACTCATGACCATAAACACCATAAGCATTTTCATTTTTAGGAATGAAATTTGGTTCTTGGTTTTTGTTTGGAGTTACTACTACTTTTGTTTCTTTTTCACTATGATCATTGTTAATGTTGGTGGTGGGGATTTTGTTAAAGAATTGGTTGTCTCTAGCATGAATTTGACATGAAGATAAGAGAGTAATTAAGAGGAAGAAGAAGAAGGATAGATGATTGGAAAAGAATTCCATGGAAAATGGTTGTGTAAGAGATAGAAATGATGTCAATGAATTGTATTGTGCTGAGGTTGGTAACTCTCTCTTTATATAGAAACTTTGTGTCTTTTGATTGTGTAGTCTATGTCTTCTCCCTATAATAGTAACTTTCTAAGTTCTTTGTACTTTAATTTCCTTTCATCCTCTCTTTTGGTTTGGGTTGTTTTGATTTTGGGGTGGGGGTGGAGGTGGGGTGAGAGAGTGGTTAATTTAGAGGTGGTCATAATCCCATGAAAATATGATTCGTTTAAATTTGGGTTACTCATTGATTCGTCTATTTATTAGCTCAATTAAATCTATTTCAGCTTATTAAAAATGGGTTGATATGTTAGTTCAAATTGATCCATGAAAAATCTTGTCAATTTATTTTTATTTGACATGTTATATATAGCCATATTAGGTATTAAGTATTATAGAAGAACAAATAATGAGTTTGTTATTTACTAGATCGCAAATATTTCTGGATTACCTCTTAGAAAGGGATACACAGTTAATTTTAAAATAACTGTTATTTTCAACCTCTTTCAGATCCGAGGTTATAAGCTATCCTAATCGTCATCCATTGTCAAAAAAAATACACAAGCTTTGGCCCAAGAGAAGGAGGTAGAGTAAAAGGACGCGTTGAACGCATAATTAAGTAATTAACAATATGCTCTATCTAATAATTTAAGCTTTTAAATAAGATTGTCAGATAATTTAATATTTTTTATCAATGCACACCTAAAATTCCTAGATATGGTCGTGGACCAGCTTACGCACAACTCGACTAATTTCACAAAATATTTCCTTCCCCCATCAATATAAGTATCGAATAACTATCTCCACCCAACCTTTGTTCCTTAGCATGCAACATATTGAAATAATGAAAACACAAATTCAAATATTTTCTTTTTTTCTCTTTTTCACATAACAAATGCAGAAAAAATAACACATTCTTTTTAATATTATAACCACATACTAAGGTCTTTTTTTTCTTTAAAAAGGAGAAATGAGGAAGGGGATTACAAGGTGGAGAATAAAATATTTACAAATAAATAAGGTAAAAAATTCAGGTAACCAAACAACTGAGTTACTAAGATTTCTGCGACATAAAATTTCAAAAATGATAAAAAAAAGTACCTCAAATGTAGAGAACTTCCAGGGTGGGGAATGAGGAGCCACAACAGAACATTCCCCAGTTTGCATTTGCAACCAATAAAAATAAAAATTTCTAATTAAAAAAATTCAGCTTTCTTGGTTTTGACAAATAAAAACCAAGATTTTGCTGAATAATAAAGAAAATTCAAACAATTGAGGAGGAGGATGAAAATTATAAAGAACATTCAAATTTCCAAAAATTAGATTAATGGAAAATAATGATCTTTTTTTTTTTTAAAAAAAAAGAACTCAAAAAATTAGTAAAATAAAATTTCTGGCAAACTCTTGAACCTCTAAAGGTTGTAGAAAAATCCCCATGGACAAGCTTTCAATTATTTTATTTTTCTCTTTTGTTTCCGAAAGAGAGAAAAAGAGAAATGAAAGTCAATTTTTTGAAATTATTTTTTCTTTGTTTTATTTAGGTTCAAGCTGCTTATTTTCCGGGTGTTCAATGTTGTTTTTCCTCTAATTTTGATAAAAAAAAAAATACTTAGAAAAAAATAGTATGAAATAATATTTGGAGATTATTTCAAAATTTGTGTGATTGTTAAATAGGTTCATTATTTCTAACATCAAACTTGAAATATTAAATTTAAAGTATGAAAAAAAAGGTTTTTAGACTTTTTAAGTTCTTAAAAGTTTTAATTTTGTATTTATTTGATGAGTCAAAATACGGGGTTTGACATTTAGACATATTTAAAGTCGACACATGATCATTTTCACCCAAGTAATCTAACAAGTTATTGACATCCATTTTATTTAGGTAACCGAGATCATTAGTCATGACTTCAAGCTCATGAATGACGTTTTCACAAGTGGGTTCATTCAATAATTCTCTGAGATTTCATCTCCCGAACAAATTTTACAATGTCAAAAATAATTTGCTATTGTTTCTTGTTGAACATTTGTTGTCCAAGCCGGCATTGCAAAATTGATAGCATCCAAAACATTAATATTTCCAATGGATAATTTCACAAAAAAATAAATTACAATGAATCATACACATACATTGTACTTTATGTAAAATTAATTATTTTTTATGTGAATTTAATAAGTATGATACATAATTTAATATGATACAATGATTTTGACGTATTCGTTGTACTTTATGTATAATAAATTTATTTTTATGTGAATTTAATAAATATGATACATAAATTAGTAAGATATAATGATTTGATGTAATCGAAATTAATCTTCATTAAATCTCAAAATACTCTTTAAATTAATAAATATTAATTTATCGATTAAATGATACCTCTACAAAATAATAATATTTCATGATTCCGCCTATATTTATTTAGTAAGATTTTACTGTACATATTAAAAAAAAAGTTTTAATTTCAAATCAACATAAATTTAAATTATTAATTTTAAATCATGATTGGACACTTACAATTGCTCTGAACTTGGGCCAGTATATATTATTACTCCCTTCGTCCCAATTTATGTGACACATTTTGAATTTTGAGCTTTAAATAAGTCTATGTTGGACCGTAAATTTTTCATATATCTTCTAAATATTTTGAATGATCAATTATTGTTACTTAAGTACTTTTTACGTAGTTTATAAATATATAAATCTCCTTTAAAAAAATTGAAGATTTCATACATAAATTTTTGATCAACTTAAACCGTTTGATTTCCGAAGAAGTGTATCACATATTATAATAATGTATTTATAGCAATCATATCAAAATATGATAAGATATAGTAAAAGATTTGGTCGACAATAATTAATTATGACAGTGTGAAAGACTCTTATTACTCCCTCCGTCCTATTTTATGTGAGGTAGTTTGATTCAGCACGAAATTTAAGAAAGAAAGGAAAACTTTTAAAACTTGTGGTCCAAAATAAATGATAAAAATTTATGTGGCTGTAAATCATTTCATTAAGGGTAAAATAGATATTTTATAGTTAAATTGTTATTTAATATAGAAATATGTCATTCTTTTTGTGACTGTATAAAAAGAAAAGTAAGTCACATAAATTGGGATAGAGGGAAGTAGCTTTTTCTATTGGATGATGACTATTGATTACTACACTACCTATGTTTTATTTATTAGGAGTAATAATAATTATTTGCATTATATTTTCAATCAAAAAGATATTTTTATTGATGATATAGAGACATATAATCTTGATATATGTTCCAAAAATCTTTAATTATTTTGGTCCTATGTACTGTACAGGTGTACATGAATCATGTTGAACCTTGTTATTTAACTGCAATGTAATATGGTTTTATTATAATTACAATTATATTATTATTATATCCCAACCTGCCTATATATAAAGCTTATCTATGCATCAAAGTGATTAAGCAAACATCAATTACAACAACTTTTAAAGTTATGAAATCACATATTGCTCTCATTCTGCTCTTTTCACTTGCCCTGGTAAGTGTTCTTAGATGATATAAGTTGTTCCGTCTTTAGTGGATAAAGTTATTTGATATTTGTTGTTAATGAGAGATAATATATATTTTGTAGAATCAATTGTAGTGCACGTAAACAGTGGCGGATCTATGCAGAGGTTTGGGGGTGCCACGCCACCCCCGAACTTCGACGGAAACTCTATATACATAGATATATATATATAATATTTATATAAATATAAAGCGTGCCACCCACAGAACAAAACTGTCTTGTGGTGCCATGGTAGGAGGGCAACTTTAGAAGGCTGATGTTGTGGGTTCGAATCCCATTTGTACCTATTTTTTTGAGAAATTTGATGCAGACGTTTTTTAAGAAAAAAAAAAAAGGCTCCAAGCACCTTTTTTTAAGGAAAAACAGCTGGCACAATTTTTATTTTTATTTTTTTTATAATTGTTATTGACTTAAATTAAATTAATTACATTATTACTCCTTTGACTTTTCTTTTATTTGATTAAATACTCAATAAAAGTGTAATATCTTATTATTTACATTTTATTGATTGATTTATGATTATATCGAAAAGACAAATAATTTAATCAAATATAAAATTAATTTAATCGATAAGTCTATTTGGCACCCACGGACTCTAAATCCTGGATCCGCCACTGCACGTAAATTGACTCGAACATCACGATTACCAAGTCTAATTAAAAAGAATCCATGTTTACTTTTTAATTAGCTAGCATAATTGACCTTTGATTATTTTTTCTACAAATTACCTATCAGTTTTAGCCCATTTAGTTAGGGACTTAATTAACCAACTTATAAGAATCATTTCATTTGAATTGATTATTCCTATGTAACATGAATATTAATATATTTCTGAAATTTCTTTGAATTCCACGGATATATAAACAGACACTCAAATTTGACATTATTTCACGTAAACACTCCAATTTTGAACACACCAAACTTACAAAATATTGATGCATGTAGACACCTCTAGAATTTATGTGTCACGTGAGAGTTGGGTGTCTAGGAGACACAATGGGGATGGGTTGACGTGTTTATTAATTTTGTCAACTGAGACCAAGTTAAAGTGTCTAGATTGATGTACAAGTACTCTCAAAATCGGAGTACTTGTCAGATAAGACTAACTTTTCAATGTATGTTCATATATTATGCCAAGTATGAACTATGTACTCATAAAGAATTAATTAATCCATATATATGTAGTTTGGGATTAAACAATTTTTTCCCCACTTTTGGGCAGTACACTGATGCAAGAAAAGACCCTGGAGAATACTGGAGAGATGTGATGAAAGATGAGCCAATGCCTAAAGCAATCCAACATCTTATGCCTCAGCCACATAAAGAGAAAATTGATTGTCACAAATCATCATTTGAGCCAATTCCTAATGTATCTAGTTACCATAATGNAGAAAAAAATTTCGAGCCAAGGCCAAATGTATCTAGTTATCATGATGATGACAACATTGGTCTCAAACAAGAAAAAGATTTCGAGCCAAGGCCAAATATATCTAGTTATCATGATGATGACAACATTGGTCTCAAATAAAAAAAAGATTTCGAGCCAAGGCCAAATGTTTCTGTGTACCATAATTGATAAATATGGCATATAAAGAGTACTATGTGTGAGAGATTGTCTTCTTGCTATTTTTGTGCCTCCCAATGTTAAATGGATCATGAATAAAAAAAATATTGCTTACTTGATGGTTGTATTCAAATTTCTCTTGAATTTAATACTAGTACTATTCCTTCTGTCCCAATTTATATAACTTACTTTTTTTTTTCAGTCATTTCCAAAAAAATAATACATTTCTATATTTAGTTGTAATAATCTTTAAAATGTCAATTTTATCCTTAATGAAATTATTTATAGTCACACAAATATCTCTAACTTATTTTATACCATAAGTTTCAAAAATCTTTCTTTCTTAAACTTCGTATCTTGTCAAACTAACCTATATAAATTGGGAGAAAAAGAGTAGATATTTTAACCAATTATGATATGCAATCGATTTCCTTTTAGCCGGTTAATTTTCTTTTAAATGATTTTGTGGTGGCGAAGTAAATATTCTAACCTAGCTCTCAAAAGTTGCTAGAGACTAGAAGGGATAAAACAAAAAGAAAATTAGAATTCCCACTAAAACTTAACTATAGAGTTTGCACTAAAACTTTCCTAGCTACCTAGCAATTATCTATGGACTTTTTTTCCTATTGAAACCAATTAGTTTTTTTTAATAATAATTAACACCAAAGTCGTATTTAATTTCGCTAAAAAATAGCTATCGATTTGGCATAGTCAACTCCTAGCTAAAACATAGAGTTAATATCTCAGATGGTCACTCAACTTTGAATAGTTCACTTAAAAAGTCACTCAACTTTGAGTTATTCACTTGGAAAGTCACTCAACTTTGTTTTATAACTCAAAAGTCACTCAACTATTGATATTTCACTTAGAAAGTCACTCAATTATTGATATCTCACTTAGAAAGTCATCCAACAAATTTAAATAATTTATTCAATAACTTTATTGAAATCTAATTTTTATTTTTAACTATTTTTTTTAACGAATAATAAAATGTCTATTTTAATTATATTATTGACTCACTCCAATTATTTAACTTACAATTTTTTTTAAAAAAAACGCATANTTTAAACTATTTTTTTAACGAATAATAAAATGTCTATTTTAATTATATTATTGACTCACTCCAATTATGTAACTTACAATTTTTTTTTAAAAAAACGCACACCAGCATAGACGAATTTAATATGCTGAAAAATGATCCAAAAAAGAAGAAGATTGGAATTGAGCGGAAGTAATTAAGGAGTAATTAAAAAAAACGCACAGTAGCATATAGTAATCTTTTATTATTTTTTAAGAAAATAGTTTTAAAAAAATTGTATTCAACAAAATTTAATAAAATAATTAAAATGATCATCTTTCTGTTTAAAAAAACAGTTTAAAACAAAAATTGTAAGTATTTAACAAAATTTAATGAAAAAATTATTTAAATTAGTTGGGTGACTTTCTAAGTAAAATATCAATAGTTGAGTGACTGTCTAAGTGAAATGACAATAGTTGAATGACNTTGAAACCAATTAGTTTTTTTTAATAATAATTAACACCAAAGTCGTATTTAATTTCGCTAAAAAATAGCTATCGATTTGGCATAGTCAACTCCTAGCTAAAACATAGAGTTAATATCCCAGATGGTCACTCAACTTTGAATAGTTCACTTAAAAAGTCACTCAACTTTGAGTTATTCACTTGGAAAGTCGCTCAACTTTGTTTTATAACTCAAAAGTCACTCAACTATTGATATTTCACTTAGAAAGTCATTCAATTATTGATATTTCACTTAGAAAGTCATCCAACAAATTTAAATAATTTATTCAATAAACTTTATTGAAATCTAATTTTTATTTTAAACTATTTTTTTAACGAATAATAAAATGTCTATTTTAATTATATTATTGACTCACTCCAATTATTTAACTTACAATCTTTTTTTAAAAAAACGCACATCAGCATAGACGAATTTAATATGCTGAAAATGATCCAAAAAAGAAGAAGATTGGAATTGAACGGAACTAATTAAGGAGTAATTAAAAAAAACGCACAGTAGCATATAGTAATCTTTTATTATTTTTTAAGAAAATAGTTTTAAAAAAATTGTATTCAACAAAATTTAATAAAATAATTAAAATGAGCATCTTTCTGTTTAAAAAAACAGTTTAAAACAAAAATTGTAAGTATTTAACAAAATTTAATGAAAAAATTATTTAAATTAGTTGGGTGACTTTCTAAGTAAAATATCAATAGTTGAGTGACTGTCTAAGTGAAATGACAATAGTTGAATGACATTTGAGTTATAAAACAAAGTTGAGTGACTTTCTAAGTAAACTATTCAAAATTGAGTGACTTTCTAAGTGAAGTATTCAAAGTTGGGTGATCATCTGAGATATTATCTCATAAAACATAGCTAGGGATTAACTATGAATCGTATCCCTAATTAAATCATAATCTTTAGAAAGAAAATGAGCACCAAAATCGTATTAATTTCCGCTAAAAACTAAATTCGATTTGGCTAGACACTTCCCAAGCTAAAACATAGAGGGATTAGCCACTGATTGAATCCCTAGTTAAATCATAATCCTTGGAGGGAAAACGATTAGCGCCTAATTAGGAGTAATAGTAGTACTACTAGATGCAAAGCCCCATGCTAGCATGAGTCCAACAAATCATACTAAAAGCACTCTTATGTATTTTTCTGTCTCAGTTTATGTGTCACATTTTTTTTTATCAACTAGAAGAACAACACATTTGACAAATGTTTAAAATGATGTTATCAATATTTTATCCATGTTGGGTTTCATTATTTGATTAAAAAATCTTTTATTGACATGAGACCAAATTATCAACCGTAAAACATCTCTAAAGCATCTTTAAAACATATATAGACATTGAACTGCTAAATATATATCCGCTGCATGAAACAAACATATCAATGAAGAGATTTGAAATTCTAAAAAATACACTCAGGCAATTTGCATAATATAGATAAATTGACGAAAAAGTGTCTCCTTCTAGCCTCTTATAAGTTGTGATATTTTCAATTAAAAAAAAACTATTTTTATTGATGATATAGACATATGATTGGATGTACCAAAAATCCTTAATTATTTGGTCTTACGTACCGGAGTGTGTAACTCATGTTGATCTTGACATCAATAGCGTGTTGCCTGCAATATGGTGTTATTATAATTATAATAATAATTATTTTTGTAGTTTCAATTTATTTGTCTTAATTTCATTATTAATCTGTTTAAAAAATTATATTTTTTTTGACAACTCTTTAATTCTAACCTTTCAAATGACATGTTTTTCATATCTTCTACGTATGTTTAGTTTAAAATCACAACATTCAAAAGTTTTTATACTTTTTAAATTTTGTATTAATTTAAAATCAAATAAATAAATTAAAACGAAGAGAGTATCATCATAATATCTGAACCTATCTATAAAGCTTATTCTATGCATCAACGCGATTAAGCAAATTAAACATCAATAACATTAATATAACAATATTGCTCTCATCCTAATCTTTTCACTTGCCTTTGTAAGTGTTCTTAGATAATTAATTGCTTATAAGCCTCCCTATTGGAAGTAAGTGTACATGCTTTATAAGTTATTATATTATTTACTGTTGCTATATTTTTATCGTTTCGCATTGTTTTCAACATGATTGTTTTATACTATTATATTTGTCTTACATATTTGTTTTTTGATATTCTTTACTTGAGCCAACAGTTTATGATTGGAAACAATCTCTCTATTTTTATAATATAAGATTAACGATGTATACGCTCGTTATCCTCCCCAAATCTCACTTGTGAGCTACATCAAACATGTTATTGTTGTTGCAAGCTTCCATGATGGAGGTAGGTTAATCTATATATATTATTTTTATTCTTGGGAAGTACATTGATGCGAGAAAAGACCATATTGGAGAATATTGGAGAGATGTAATGAAAAATAAGCCTAGTTATCATGATGATTACGCAGATCTCTAACAAGAAATTTTTTTTGAGCCAAGGCCAAATACTTTTAGTTATTATGATGATAACGTCGGTCTTGAACAAGAAAGAGATTTCAAGTCAAAGCAAACACATTTAGTTATCATGATGATGATACCAATTTCAAACAATAAAAAAAAGATTGATAATATGGTATATAAAGAGTACTATGTCTTCCAATGTCAAGTGATCATGAATAAAGAACTTAAATACTTGATGCATGGTTGTATTCAAATTTCCCTTGGAGTCTAACAGTGCACTTTTTGTTTGAAAAAGAATGAACTAGTTTGACTTAATACAAAGTTTAAAAAAATAGACAAGACTTTTCAATCTAGTGGTCTTAAACTAAAGTTATGTCAAATGTACTAAAATATCTTTTAATCTTGTGGTCCTAATATCACGTGGAAAGCTGAAATTAAAGGGTCATTCTTTTCTAAATAGACTAAAATGTATGGAAAACTTACATAAATATGCTATATTAAGAAAATATTTACCATTTATAACAATAACATATTTTTTTCACTTGAACACTTATAATACAATTTTAATACATATTATAGAGAACAATTTATAAAACACATATAATACAAGATTTATTGATGGATAATACATTTAGCACAAATTTTAATACACTTATAATATAGTGTGCCAATTTCTTACCAAACAAACATAATATATTTTAAAACACTTATAGTACATCTATATTGCATGCATAATTCACATTTAATGAAGATTTATCATAGTATTACTATAAATGATAAAAAAAGTATTGTTAAAATAAGTAATTATTTATTAATATTTAATAAGTATTCACCCTAAATTTCCTTCACTACAGACTTATTGTCCCTACCTAACTACTCCCTACGTTAAAATCAGCCCATGATAATATGATTCGTTTAAATTTGGGTTACTCATTGATTCGTCTATTTATTAGCTCAATTCAATCTATTTCAGCTTATTAAAAATGGGTTGATATGTTAGTTCAAATTGATCCATGAAAACTCTTGTCAATTTTTATTTTTTTTACATGTTATATATAGCCATATTGAGGAGGAGGGGGGAGGGATAGTTTTATTAGGTATTAAATATAACTCCCTCTGTTCCAATTTATGTGACTTACTTTCCTTTTTAGTCTGCCCCAAAAAGAATGACACATTTTTATATTAAGTAATAATTTAACTATAAAATATTTATTTTACACATAATGAAATGATTTACAACCACACAAATTTCTATCATTAATTCATTTTGAACCACAAGTTTTAAAAGTCTTCCTTTGTTTTTTAAACTTCGTGCCGAGTTTGTTATTTACTAGATCGCAAATATTTCTAGAATACCTCTTAGAAAGGGATACACAGTTAATTTTAAAATAACTTTTATTGTCAACCTCTTTCAAATATGAATCTATCTCATTCGAAAGGAAAAAACTTGTATTAGTATCTCAATTTCCATATTTTTTTCAAAGTTCAATGCATTCTCTTATAGAAAAGGAACATGAGATGAAAGGTTAATTTGTCTTAGTGTGAGGGTGTGGCATGCCATGTTTATAAGAGTTAGGCTTACAAAAAGTTATAATTTAATATATTTATAGAGGGAGACAGATTTAAGATTTTAATTTTATATGAATTCAGATTTAGAATTTTACAATTTCCTATTCAGATTTAGTTGGTTCGAAATTTATTACTTGTATTTGAAAGTTTATTTAAAGTAACTGAATTCGAATGAACGTGTAACAACTTGTCGATTAAATTTACACCGGATTATATCCATATTTCTCCATTTGTAGTTTTGCACTAGAAGTGGTAGGGCAATATAAGGTAAGGTCTAGAGCAACATTCACACATAAGTAGTTATATTATATAGTTTGGGAGATTTTTTTTGACACGTAACTCATAAGTATTATGATACATCGAACGGCTTTATCTATTTTTGCATAGGTAAATCAATCATTTGTCCTTGAGGATTCGACTTTAATCCTCTCATACCTACTTATTGATGTACCTTAGATGCATTTCATCTAGCTATAAAGAAAGAAGGGTGAGACATTATACAACTCTAAATTAGGCAAATGTTGAAGTTACAAGTCTCTCTTATGCTTTTATTTTATAAAAGAATAGACAATATAGTTCTACGAACATGCTACAAAAATTTTCCGAAATGCATCTACATGATGACTTCATATCGCCAACATCATTGACATTACTATTAAGAAATGGTAGAACCAGAAGAAGCAGATTCAAGATTTAAACTTGATAGGTTCACCCTTTGAGATATTTTAAGCACTGAACTCATTGTACTTCTAAAATTATGCGTTTAAAAAATATATTACTTCTTTTTAAAAATCTAAATTCCATATGTCGAGAATATTGAGTTCAATTGTCATACCCATTGTTTGAAAGCTCCATATGCATCCGCCTTCTGAGTATAACGATATGTCTATTGGTTAGGATCTCTTTGTATTTCTTGAGCTAACTGTTACCCTTGTCAACTTGTCAGCGCGATCATCTTGTCCACCAGCGAAACTATAGACTCTGAACGCGAACTGGAAGGCCTTCCATAACAGTTTACGTGATCCATTTTTCGATCCACCTCTTCTGTTTTCCTTTGTCTTTGCTTCTCTACTCTCCTGATTCAACATACAAGTAACTATAAAAAAAGGTTCACTAGATCATCATGGATCGGTTATTTTCACTAGAAATTATACTGCATACGACATATTACTAGCTAGCTACATTGTACTAACCTTCATGGCAAGTTCCATGCAGTTTGAGGAAACATCTATCATTAGTTCTTTGATACGAATGAGGATGCCGAAATCAAAATGAATGTTATGGCTTATAAATTTCTTGGCCTCTTCGTCTTTTGTTCGTTCCAATGTGTCAATTTCTACTTTGATCTACGCGACAGAATTATTTGTTAGAGCTACTATTATATGAGAGTAGGGACTTTAGTAATTTGTACCTTGTTAAAGTAACTCTCAGCTTTGTCAAGGTGTTCGCCAACAGGGGAGACTATCGACCAATTTCGTAGAGTAGTGGCTATTGTGTCTAACTTGGAATATAATGCTGATCCCATTCTGAGTTCTTCCAACTTTTTCGTAGGAAAATCTTCAAATCTTGCTAGCACCTGTAGCAAGAAAGGTTGAGGCCAACATCGTCATATGGGAATAACGGAAGAAATATGAGCTAAGTAGATAGATACTTCCTCTGTTTCAATTTGTTTGTCTTACTTTCCTTTTTAGTCCGTTTCAGAAAGAATGTCACTTTCTTTAATTCTAATTTTCTACGTGACATGTTTAAGACCACGAAAAAAGGGCATTTTGGTACATTCTACATATCTTATGTTTAGGACACAATGTTTAAAAGTTTTCTTTACTTTTTGAAACTCAATGTCAAGTCAAAAACCAGACAAACAAATTGAAACGGAGGGACTATATACGAACCTGAGATTCATCGGTTAATTTCTCAAGGTGAGATTCTACATATCCGTGGAACTTAATGAGCTCGGACATGTCTGATGTTTTAAAAGAAGTAATGGCTGTGTTTATCTCCTTGATTGTTTTCGCGTAATTTTTAACATCCTCTTCAATTTGATGGAAATATGCTGACCTGATACAAACATTGCACATTTTAAAATATAACTCAAACTCCTGAAAAATGCGAAATTCCACGAAATAATGAGTGAAGATTTTAAACAAGATTACCTCTTTGTCATCTCTGCTAATGCATCAGCCATTCCCTGTTTACCTCCTGCTGAGGCACCAACTTTTCCCATTTTGTGATGTGATGTACTATCTAAACTAGAGCCTTCAACTTGGAGCTTGAGAAGTCGATAAAGATTACCCATTTGAGTTGATCTTTTCAATTTAGTGGCTGCTCTCTTGACTCGTAACACACCTATAAAACCTATTGGTGGTGGAGGTGCCGGTCCTTTTCCCTTTGGCATGGGTGGAGGTGGTGCTGGCACTGCTCCATTTGAAGCCATCGGTGGTGGTGGAGGTGTCATACCCTTTGGTCCAATGGGAGGTGGAGGTGGAGGTGATATTACATTTCTGGATGTCAGGAGAGGCGGCGGCGGTGGAGGTGGAAGTGTTATTATATGTGTTGTTGTCTTAGGTGGCGATGGAGGTGGTGGAGGCGGAGGCTGAGATGGAGGTGCTATTACATTTCCGGATGTCATGGGAGGGGGTGGAGGTGGAAGTGTTATTATATTGGTTGTGGTCTTAGGTGGCAATGGAGGTGGTGGAGGCACCATCATAGGATGTGGTGGTAGTGGGGGCGGAGACGGAGGTGTAACTATGTTTCTTGATGTCAAAGATGGTGACTTTATGACATTTGAAGATAATGTGAATGGTGCTAGTGGAGCTGCAGCTCGTTCTTCGACATTTGATCTCAACTGGGGGAGTGTAGATGGAGGTAAAACCACGTCTAACGAGACACGACTTGGCAATAGCTGATTATTTGTAGAACCAGTCCGACAAGTTCCTCCGTTTTCTGATACATTATCCATATCAGTTAGTAGAATATCTGCTGAGTCCAACATTTCGAAATCTTGGCCAAATTCATAAGCATCCCCTGCTTTCACTTCAGAACCAACCTTTACTTGTATTTCTGATTTTTGCTCACTGAAGTTGGTTGCTAGCTGTACAACACAATTTGGATCTTGATCTATTGCATAAGGGAGCAAGTCGAAATAGAGGCGTTTTACATCGATAGGATTCAACTTCTCAGTTTCTTTAGCCTTGAGTTCACTCTTCAGTGAAGCACTAATTGCTGAGGAGAGGACTGAAGTTGGGGTAGGTGGAGGGCTTGAGAGGGAAGACTCGTTGTCCGAATGAGACTCCGGAAGAGCCCTCCCAAATGCATCGGATGAAGGACTTTCATCTCTCGTCTGGTCATCCTCGTCCATCATATCAAACACCCTTTCAGTGGCTAGTTTGATCATCTCGTCAAGCAATACCAATCCTGAAGAGTAATCGTTGAAGATATAATTAAGTAAATAAAACACGTCATATCTACCAACTCAACCTAGCTATCAAATGAAACAATAACACAATTTACTCAGAGCAAAGAGGTAAATAAACAACGTCTACATAACATTAAGACGTACCATAACGTCTTAGATCGTTGTGGAGATTACTGTACTCCTCGTCCAATTTCATTATGAATTCATCATCACCCGTCCATATTGTCCCGATTGATTTCAAAGTATCACAAAAGCATTGTAGTGCCTAATATAAACATGACAATTTTGTGATCAAAGATACGATCTGCTATACGAAAACTGTTTTAAGTGTAAAGTACACAATTCAGTGAGTAAATAGGTAACCTGATCCATTCCTGCTCCATCAATACTTGACAATGGAACATTCGTGTTGACGGAAGGATACATTTTATGCAGATCCTTCAGTGTTAATATCAGCAGCTGTCGAAAATTACTCATATATAAGAGGAGTTTAAAAGACTTGTCATTTTTCTTATCTGAACACTACAAGAAAACTGCGAATTGCATCAAAAGTGACAGAACAATACCTCATTTAGGGATGCAGAGCCAAAACACGGCGATAAGTCAAGCAAATCTCTCAAGGTGAGGATCTTGCTCCTGAGCGCTGTCATTATAATGAAGTTGCCTGCCACCCCACACGAATTGTGAACTCTGGAGCCTTTGGTTGCACTTGCATTAAAACTTTTCGAGACTACTATGGAGGATGTTTTTTCAGTTTCATGCATTTCATCTTCCTGTCAATACAAAAGTCGTTACTCTCCGTGATGTACTATCAAATGCCGAAAAATGCAACTTCTTTTTGAGTGTTTCAATCCCTTTAATTTACTCTACGACAGGAAGATCATCGATATATCCAAATACAAGGATGAACAACTTCAGTTTCGAGGTAAAAGATATTTCTCAAAACTTAAAACTTTTAGACGAGGTGATCACTGATCACACAATTCAACATGATAACAAAGCAGATCTCGTCTTGGGTACAAGATAGCCTCATAGTCACCCATCATCGACAACAAAAAAAATCAATGTGATTAGCCTAAGAAAAAGAGTCAAGCCCGCACGTAAAAGGACACATGGATGATATAATTAAATATTCAATAGTGTTCTCTATCTTACATTTTAAGCTTTTAGATAAGGTGATCACACAATTCCCAACATTCCGTTCTTAACAAACTATTCTTATTGAAGTTGCGCTACATCATGATCGCGCGGAGTTTTCCAAGTCCACACATAATTAAATAACTAAGAGTATATGCTCTCTCTAGCACAACTTACGTCTTAGAGGTGGCAATACAATTCAACATGATAACATAGCAGATAGAGGCCGAGGTTATAAGCTAGCCTAATCGTCACCCATTGTCAAAAAAAATACACAAGCTTTGGCCTAAAAAATACACAATATGCTCTATCTAACAATTTAAGCTTTTAAATGAGATATTTAGATAATTCAATATTTTTTATCAATGCACACTAAAATTCCTAGATATGGTCTTGGACCAGCTTACGCACAACTCGACTAATTTCACAAAGTATTTCCTTCCCTCCACCAATATAAGTATCGGATAACTATGTCCACTCAACCTTTGTTTCTTAGCATGCAACATATTGAAATAATGAAAACACAAATTCAAATAGTTTCTTTTTCACATAACAAATGCAGAAAAAATAGCACATTCTTCAATATTATAACCACATACAAAGGTCATTTTTCCTTTTAAAGGAGAAATGAGGAAGGGGATTACAAGGCGGATAATAGAATATTTATGAACAAATAAGGTAAAAAATCCAGATAACCAAACAACTGAGCTACTAAGATTCCCGCAATATAAAATTTCAAAAATGATAAAAAAAAAAAAATACCTCAAATGTAGAGAACTTCCAGGGTGGGGAATGAGGAGCCACAACAGAACATTCCCCAGATTGCATTTGCAACCAATAAAAATAACAATTTCTAATTAAAAAAAATTCAGCTTTCTTGGTTTTGACAAATAAAAACCAAGATTTTGCTGAATAATAAAGAAAATTCAAACAATTGAGGAGGAGGATGAAAATTATAAAGAACATTCAAATTTCCAAAAACCAGATTAATGAAAAATAATGTTCTTTTCTTATTAAAAAAAAAACTCAAAAAATTAGTAAAATATAATTTTTGGCAAACTCTTGAACCTCTATAGGTTGTAGAAAAATCCCCATGGACAAGCTTTGAATTTTTTTTTCTCTTTTGTTTCCAAAAGAGAGAAAAAGAGAAATGAAAGTCAATTTTTTGAAATTATTTTTTTCTTTGTTTTATTTAGGCTCAAGCTGCTTATTTTCCGGGTGTTCAATGTTGTTTTTCCTCAGAATTTGATATAAAAAAAACACATGGAAAAATTAGTATGAAATAATATTTGGAGATTATTTCAAAATTTGTGTGATTGTTGAATAGGTTCATTATTTATAGGAAAATTGTATGAAATAACAAACTATTGTTTTATTTAAAAATATATCATAGACTGGTTTAAGAGTCGCTATTTAATTTTTGAAGGGAAATTAAGAAAACTGATTTTTTTTCTCCAAAAGATTAAAACAGGAAATCAATTGAAAATTATTTAAGGGGGTTCGGGGTTCTTATTAACATTTCGGGAAGGGTTTAAAAGTACCCGAAATGCCCACTAATACGCGGTTATCCGGCTATTAATTTTTTGGCTAAAAATACTTTAACTTAATTTGAATAACATAATTGAACTATTTTATAGTTGAGACGGTTTAAAAGGGGAAAAGGGAAATATTGATCTATGATCTAAATGAGATACTTCTCAAAAATTTATTCTTTTAAGTCTTTTGAAAGATGATCGATTTAGTTAAATTGTTAAAATGAAATGAGCACCTTTTGGGGATTTGAACTTTTCGACCCTAAGATTAACGACAAATACTAACAAGCAAAACAAACACAGTAAAGTAAAGAGGGAAAGAGGGTTGGGCCCAAGTTTGGTTTTTCTGTCAATCTGGATCAATACTTGGACCCATTTTCATTTTGGGCCTTTGACCCATTTGAGTACCTATCCTAACCTAACATAAAAAGAAATATATTTTTTATATGTGGGCCTTTGGCCCAATTCTTTCACCTGTCCTAGACTTCTAACAAGATAAAATGACAAGGGCTTAGACCCAAAACAACAAAATACAATTTTGAAATAAAGGGTGGGCCTTTGGTCCTATTTTCGACTCTCCAAGCTATATTGCATGTTCTTCCGAGACCTGTTCATTGATTCTTAATAGGCTGGCTGACTCGGATAAAAATGGAATATGAGCCTCCGTGGCCCCAAGAAAAATGCAAGAATAGAGTCCGCGAGGACCCGGACAGATTTCACATACAATGGACAAAGAGAACAAGAATTAGTAACCAACAATAATATGTTTGAACCAATCATTAAATAATAACTGCATCAAAGAAATACAACTTATCAATAACAAACAACTAGCAGTAATTTAACTAAACACTACATACTATTCTAGACGCGATCCTTAGCTAAAGAAAAGTAAATACTTGATCAAACAGATCATGCTAGACGGTTAGACAAAGAAGGATTTGGGAAGCAAAGAAACTAAGCTAATAAAATTAATTTCATGCTGATAAATATATATATATTGAACACGAAAAAAGTCTTATCCAAGCTTAAGCTAACATAGGTGTATAAAATGGTGAAATATGGAGCAATTATAAGCACAAATAAACAACAACAAAAATAAAAATAAAAATTACTAGGCAGTAGCATCATAACAAAGTGAAACACTAAAAAAAAACCATTTTTTAGCCGAATTAACTCACATCATTGATCTAAAACTAGAATTCTAAGCAAAACAAATAATAATGGATTCCAACATATCACTTAAAAATCACCGACTACTCTATGCTTATCCAAACAATACCACTTGTAATATTTAAAACATGAGATGGGATTCCATAAATGTAACAAAGGACCAGATCACATGCATTATATAGAGGAAAACATGTAGAACCAATATACTGCCACTTACTATACTAAATTTTAAACATATTAGAAGAAGAAGATTCCACCAAACTATTATATTAAATAAAAAAAATAAAAAGTAACAGGACCCACATATGACAAATATTGCACAAAATTAAAGCATGGAAGTATGAATTTGACTACTTTTTACTGAAAGAGAAAGGATGACTATATGCATATTGAACAACTTTGGGGAATGACACAAAAATAGTAAAGACCAAGAATTTGAACAAAAAACCAATATTGGCAACAATGAACTCCAAATAATAAGGAAATATGCATATGGTAACGATTAAGAAAGTGGAAAACAGATTTATGTAATACTAAAATGAAGTTAAAAGCTTTGTTCATGCACAAATCACCAAGAACAATATTAATAAAGTAAGACAAGAATTCACCGACATGAATAAAAAAAAGGGACTTCAACATTTTTTACAACTCCACGTAAGAGATGAAGGAAGAAACAGTCACGCTTCAACACCTAGAGACAAACTGAGAAAGTATCATGACGAGCCAAACAAAGCTAAAAAAAATGCTTCAGGATCATATGGTGAGACTCAAGGCTAGCAATACAAACACACTTTGCATTCTTCAAATAGATTAAAAAAAAAAACTAGAGATAATCGGCTTATCATAACCTAACAGACAACCAAAGAAAGACTCAAGCCGAAAGAAAGCAGACAGACTGCAACATTAAAACAACTCGAGAGCTAAGAGTAAACAGAGCACTCAAACGCTCAACATGGAGAACAATGCGTTAAACTGTTTCTGAGCAAGACAACATGAACATATCTAGCATTTTTAAAGAGAGTAGCGTCAATATTCGGCCTATATTCAAGCGATAATCTAAGAGACACGAGTCGTTTCCCAAACAACGATCGACATCTAAACGAGAAAACTACTTGAGAGATCAAAATAGACATACAAAGGTCGAGAAGGAAGAAGGCCATAATCGAAATAAGGGCGAGATTCTCACCTCTTCCTGGGCAGCGAAACGGAGATCGAACGAGCCAAAGATATCGAGCTTCTACCACCACAATCTTAGACCTCAAAAAATCCCGATAAACAAGCGAAGCGAGTAACAACGAAATGGATCGAAAAGAGGTCCTCCTTGCTATTTTTTGTGTCTCTTATGTATCTATATTTTTTATATGATTTTCCCTCTATGTCTGTATATCAACAGAGATTCTAATCTTTTTCCAATTTTTCTCTAACTCCCCCAAAAAAAAAATAATCCCCCTTCAACAGTGACTGAGAGGAAAAATATATAGGGGATTTTTTAGGGTAGAATTTGGGGGAGGGGGGGGGGGGGNGAAAATCCGGATGGAGAGGGCCCAATTCGAAATTCAAATCCTCAAAAAACTTACACCAAAATAGGGAAACACCCTTTTCCGAGCTCTTCAACCCCATTCCGAAAAGGGAATGGGGAGATCGCGTGCCTCTGCCTACTGTACGATCTCACTGGCAAAGCAAAAGGAGAAGACGACGAAAACAAATTAGACGATGTGTAGCTTTCGTCTAGTTCACGTTAGCCACTGGATTCGGGTCAGTCCGCTGGAACGCTGGGCTGCTGGGATGGGTTTCGATTTTCTGGGCTTCTTCGCGATGAAGAAGAAGACGTAGGGTCGTCTGGTTGTATTTGGGATCGCTGTATGTGGGTGGGTATTATAATGTTGGGTAATTTTTGTGAAGGAAAAGGGAGTGGGCCGGGTTTGCTGCTGCTGATGTATTGAAATGGGCTGCTCGAAAATGGCCCACCCTCTCGGTCTTGCAATTAATTCAAACATAGCCAAATTGAATCAATATTTTTAACCGAAATGAAGTTAGTTGGTAATTCGGCTAAAAAACTAAATAAGGCGAATCAACAAAAAATTAATTGGCGAGCTTCTTAATCTTAACGGAATAAAATAATTAACCTAATAAAAATAACTAATTCAACAACATAACTATAATTCAAACTAAATTAGATTAATAAAGCGTTTAACGTTAAAATAATAATAATAATAATAATGAAATCTTTTTTCAAGATAGTTTTCAAGTATTTATAAAATATATTAGCTACATACGTAACAATATAAAACATATTTATTATTTAAAATATTATAAAAGTGAATAAAATTCTTAAAATATCTTGAACATATTTTGAATTTTTATAAAATTAGCTATTTCAAATCGTTTGGAATTAAGGGCTTGCAAATTAATTCTTATCGTGGAGGGTCAAAATTAGGTGTCAACAACTGTCCCTTATTTTACTTGGATTGATGCAAGAAATTCGAGGAAAATGAAATTGACAAATTCAATTTTGACCGACCACATCTTCATCCTTTAGGAGAGGGATTTGGTACGGATTTTAGGAATTATGACTGAACCCCGGAAATGGATTTCCTACATATCTCAGGTTATATGAGAATTTAGGCCACTTGTAGTTCGATACACTTGATTTGACGCACAATTTGAAATAATGCAAAAGTCATCTCGATATCGAATTATGAAGAGATCAGCATGCTCGAGAATAAGATTTAAGAGCAAATAATGGAATACAACTGAGTTTCAACACTGATTCTGCCTACATATCCCCCCCCCCCAACTTAGGGAATCAGGCTGCTTGTAGTTCGACTCAATTGGTTGAAAAGGAAATCTATTATGCTAGATCACCTTCAATTCTGGAAGAGCGACAAAGTAGCTCGAGTATGAAAAGGAGGCTTGCAACCTCTTAGCCATGAATGTGGCGCGCTTCACACCCATAATCAAGAACTTACACGGACATAATTTTCAAAGCTCTTGGCGCATTGCCACTTGGATTGGAAAGATGCCTTCAGTGAACCCAAAAATTTCCGGATGCGAAACTGAAACTAATAAACCTAGGGAAAATTGTATGAAATAACAATCTATTAATTCAAATTAAATGTTATAGCCATAGTTTATTTTAATTGTAATTCGCAGCAAACATCCCCCTTTTTGGTCATCTGATTCGGTATACAATTTGTCATTTTATACATTTATGTATAAAATGTGTTTGTGTTTGTATAAAACGAGAGAAAAGTGTATATACAAATACAAATACATATATTTTCGTCCTATACACTTATAATTATATAAATACAAATCTTATTATACAAATTACAATATATAAATGAATTTATACAAAATTGAACAATTTGTATAAAATTGGATGTTTGTAGCGAATTATACAAATCAAAAGCTCCATAGAAAACATAAAATTTGTTATGGAGCGTAATTATACAAACTATAGTTATACCATACAAATATAATTTTTATGTTTGAAAATATGTAAAAGTTGCCCTTTCTAGCTTCAAACTTGAAATATTGAATTTAAAGTTTGAAAAAAAATAGGTTTTTAGAGTTTTTGTAATTCTTAAAACTTTAATTTTGTAGTTATTTGATGAGTCAAAATACAGGTTTGACATTTAGACATATACGAAGTTGACACATGGAAGTTAGAGTGTAATCAAATTTAGCTTACACGTGTAATATTTATTACGTTTGATTATCATCATCTATCCTCTCAAAGATCTGAAGTGATGATATAAGTCAAACTAGCTTCGGAATAACAATAATTAGAAGTGCATCTATGATCAGTCAAGATAAACTTCTTCATCAGTAATTTGAGTTCATTTTTGTGTCATATATATGCATTAATAGGTAAATTTGTTAAAAAGTAATGCTTAAAGAGATTGACGTAGATTTTGTTTCTTTAAATTTACCTCAAAAGAAAGCACAAAAAAAGAGAATTTGATATAGATCGGTATCTTTCTTGTAAATATGTATCTGCATTAATTGTTTACGTCAAATCAATAATAATAATAGTAATAAAAATGAATAGGTCCTACCGAGATTTGAACTCGGGTTACTGGATTCAGAGTCCAATGTCCTAACCACTAGACCATAAGACCAATTTGTACCAAATGCACAAAATAAACAATTTGATGTCATTGTTTTAGAATGACGTGCAATTAAACAAATTTGAAAAGAGAAAAAAGCCTAAAATAATCCTAGTGTTTTCACGTGGAGTATTAATAGTCCTTTATGTTTGTAGTATTAGTGCATTTTTCTTACTCCTTCGAACTTTTGCCTATTTTTTAACATTGATTTTGTTCACAATTTTATGTATGAATGTTCAATCGTCTTTTTATATATTTAGTAGAAATAATAATAGAGCAAACTACATAAATCCCACTAGTTTAGATCCTAATTACTAAGATTCCCGATAGTTTCAAATATTACTTCTTCTACCATATTTCATGCTTAGGATACACGAGTTTGAATCTGTGAGATACATGTATTTGCCGAATTTTAAAATCGAGATACATATTTTATTTGTTTAAATTAATTGGTTGTAACTGATTTCCTTAATTAGAAAGTAATTGAGGATTTTCAGAATCGATGGATTTTTAATTTTAGAAATTTAAATTATCAAATCCCTTAATATAAGACGGAAATCAAGGAGTATTGTATATATGTTTAATTAATTTTATTTTATTATTCTTTGAAATAATAAATCCATTAATATTATTAATAAAAGACAAAAACATGTATTGGTCATTTAATTTGATTAATTTCATTTTATTACTCTTAAAATAATAAATACAATTATTTGATGTATCTATTGGATACAAACGAAACATTTAGATACATGAGTATCATACAAGTACATTCATATGTATCATAAAAGTATTTAGTATTAATTTCGTGTATTTATTATATGTGTAAAGTATTTTAGTTTCATGTTTCTATTTATATGACCTAATATTAATTTCATGTATCTATTTATATGATCTAATTTTAATTTCGTGTATCTTTTATATGTATCATACATTATATTCAAAAACATGTATCTCAGATACATAGTAAGCGTATACATATAATTATGTATATCTAAATATGGAATGTAATTGAAACACATGAATGTAGGAATAAATCACGAGTGTAGAGTATTTGTCTTATCATTTATCCAAAAAAAAAGTTAAAAAATTTAAAATTATTTCCTTTTTAGCATTTGAATTTTTTTCTCATAGAGACATATAATTTTAACTTAGACACACGAAGTCTTAACTAGATATATATACAGTTGATATGTATTCAACATTGTTGCACTTGATGTGTATCTAATGATATATTTGTTCTGTTAATTAAAGCTTTGCGTAATTCTTCCATTTTGATTGGGTTGTTCCTATATTTAATCTATTCTCGGGTTGAATCTTGGCGGATGAAGAGTCAGTCCCTGCAATGAGAAATTCATAAGTGAAAATAAACAAATAAAAGTTGTTTAATTTAGTATAATATTGTTAATGCATAGTACATTTAACAAGAATCATACGATTTCGAGAATGGTCAGTCACTTAAGTGTTTGAGAAATAATAAAATTAAAAAATATAAAACCTAATTGTAAAAGTTTTTTAAAAATTGAACTTCAAAACATTATGAACTTTAACTCAGATATAAAACTAAGATAAATAAAAATAATAAAACAATAGAAACAAACCTACATGCATTATGCTGATTTGAATATGCAAACATGTATCGAGAGAATAAAAGAAGAAAGAGCGAGAAGATGAAGGAAGAAAGATGGTTGGGTGGGGGTCGGGGCAATGTCAGATGTAAGAAAGAGGAATGGGTAGGGATGGGGGCAATGCCAGATGTGAGAAAGAGGGAGAAGAAAGAGGAATGAGTGGGGGTGGGGGGCAACAACAGATGGAAGAAAGAGGGAGAAGGAAAGAGGGTTGGTGGACGTTTGGGAGGGGGAAATTCGATGGACCATTAATTAAGGAGTTTAAATTTAAGATAATTATTCAATATCATATTTAAGGAATTTGTGTATCTGATTAAATCTTTTAAAATATATAGTATAAATATTAAAAGTGATAGTATATGTAATTATTTTAAACTAAAAGTACTATAGTATATATGGTAGTGATGTATGTGTAGTTAAGTAGTTTTTCCATAATAGGGGGCTTTCATTTGAGAGAAGGTGAGAAGATGAACGCCTTATTTTGTTCAGTAAAAATATTTTACAACTATATAAACTAAGAACCTACATTTGCTTGTTGAACTATATCAATTTATTATTGACATAAGATGTTGCAAGAAAAGAAAAAAAAATTGTATTATTACACGTGAAATATATGAATCTCTCTATTTTAATAATAATAAAAAAGACAAGTTTAACGACGGTTTTATGATCACTTTTGGTTTGTCGTCAAGCTTGTGGAAGAGATTATTTATACCAAGTGGAAGGAATATAGTTAAAAATAGCTAGTTATTACTAGTGTTAACTAATGATCTTTGTAAAATTGTATGTGTTTTTAAAATTTATGATAACATTTAATCACAAGCATTTTATTATAAAAGAACACGGAGATATGAGATTCATTAATACGACGCGCCTTAGAATATACTGATACCTCCCTTGTTTTTGATTTATAATTTTGCTCATTTGGTAAGATTAGATATATAAATATTAATTGGAAAAGCTGATAATTTTCACAAATCGTAGAATTTTTATATTTACAAAAAAAAGAAAGTATAACTTAAAAAAAAATCTAAATTAGATATTCAAACAAAGTTTTAATTTCAAATCAACATAAATATAAATTATTAATTTTAAATCATTTTTGGACTTAACAATTGCTCTGAATTTGGGGCAGTAAATATTGATTATTTATGAGCAAATGGTGCCTAGAATAATGTATTTATGACAAACCATTATGATAAGGTATAAAAGATTTGGTCGACAATAATTAATTATGACAGTGTGAAAGAGGCCCTATTAGTATTTCTATTGGATGATAATATAGTTGATTACTACACTCCAACCATACATGGTATGTTTTATTTATGTGGATTAAAATAATAATTATTTCTACTATATTTTCAATCAAAAGAATATTTTTATTGATGATATAGAGACATATAATCTTGATATGTGTTCCAAATGAATTATTTTGGTCCTACTATACAGGTGTGCATGAGTCATGTTGAATTTAATATTGACGGAGTTAGGTGGAAATTCGTGGGTTCAGACGAATCCAATTGTGTTAGCCTTTACTATAGATCTTGTATTTGTACTAAAAAATTATATATATATATATATATATATAAACTTGTGAACCCCTAATAAAATTAATTGACGGTTTACTACTAAGAAAGAGACCGTGGAAATGCTTTTAACATTAGAGTTATGGGTTCGAACCCCCTCTCTCTTTTTTATAAGGAAATTTAGAACCCCAAACTTTTAATTTATAATTGAACCTTGTTATTTAACTGTATTATAATATGGTTTTATTATAATTACAATCATATTATTATTATATCCCTGCCTGTCTATATATAAAGCTTATCTATGCATCAAAGTGATTAAGCAAACACCAATTACAACAGCTTTTAAAGTTATGAAATCACATATTGCTCTCATCCTGCTCTTTTCACTTGCCCTGGTATGTGTTCTCAGTTGTTTTTAATCTTTGGTGGATAAACTTATTTGATATATGTTGTTAGTGGGAGGTGATAGATATTTTGTAGAATCAATCGAGGTGCACGTAAATTGGCTTCGGACATCATGGTTACAAGTCTAATTAAAAAGAATCCATTTTTGCTTTTTAATTAACTAGCATAATTGACATTTGATTAATTTTTCTACAAATTACCTAGCAGCTTTAGCCCATTTAGTTAGAGACTTAATTAAGCTACGTACAAGAATCATTCATCTATATATGTAACATGAATATTGATATATTTCTGAAATTTCTTTAAATTCCACTGATACATAAACAAACACTCAAATTTGACATTATTTCACGTAAATATTTTAATTTTGAACATTCCAACTTACAAAATATTGGTCATGTAGACACCTCCAGAATATACATGTCACATTAAAGTCGAGTGTCTATGAGACACAATGAGGATGGGTTGGAGTGTTTATTTGACAGTTGCGATGTCTAGATCTATGTACATGTACTCTCAAAATTGGAGTACTTACTTGTCCGTTTGAGGCTAACTTTTTAATGTATGTTCATATATTATGCCATGTATGAACTATGTACTCACAAAAAATTAATTAATCCATATATATAGCTTGGGATTAAACAATTTTTTTCCACTTTTGGGCAGTACACTGATGCAAGAAAAGACCCTGGAGAATACTGGAGAGATGTGATGAAAGATGAGCCAATGCCTAAAGCAATCCAACATCTTATGCCTCAGCCACATATAGAGAAAATTGATTGTCACAAATTATCTTTTGAGCCAATTCCTAATGTATCTAGTTACCATAATGATGAGGTTGGTCTGAAACAAGAAAAGGATTTCGAGTCAAGGCAAAATGTATCTAGTTATCATGATGATGACAACGTTGATCTCAAACAAGAAAAAGATTTCGAGCCAAGGCCAAATGTATCTAGTTATCATAATGATGACGTTGATTTCAAACAAGAAAAAAATTTCGAGCGAAGGCCAAATGTTTCTGTGTACCATAATTGATACTATGGCATATAAAGAGTACTATGTGTGAGATTGTCTTCTTGCTATTTTTGTGCCTCCCAATGTTAAATGGATCATGAATAAAAAATAATTACTTGATGGTTGTATTCAATTTTCCTTGAATTTAATAGTAGTATTATTCCTAAATCTCAACTTACTTTTTTTTTCAGTCCAAAAAAGAATGATATATTTCTATATTTAGTAGTAATAATTTAACTTTAAATTGTCAATTTTATCCTTAATAAAATAATTTATAATCACACTAATTTCTGACTTATTTTATATCATAAGTTTCAAAAATCTTTCTTTCTTTCTTAATCTTTGTGCCTAGTCAAAACGATATGATGAACCTCTCGATGTACCACAAGAAAATGAGCACCAAGATCGTATTAATTTCCGCTAAAATTTAAATTTGATTTGGCTAAGCACTTCCCAAGCTAAAACATAGCTAGGGATTAGCCACTGATTGAATCCCTAATTAAATCATAATCCTTGGAGGGAAAACGATTAGCAGTAATATTGGTACTACTAGATGCAAAGCCCTATGCTAGCACGAGGCCAATAAATCATACTAAAAGTATTCTTATATATTTTTCTGTCTAAATTTATGTGATATATTTATTTAGTCAGCCTCACAAGAATCATATAGCTGATAAATATTTAATGATGTTATCAATATTTTATTCATGTTAAGTTTCATTATTTGATTAAAAACATTTTTATTGAATGAGATCAAATTATCAACCGAAAAAAATCTTTAAAGCACCTTTAAAGCATATATAGACATTGAACTACTAAATATATATTTGTTGCATGAAGTAGACACATTGATGAAGAGATTTGAAATTCTGAAAAATACTCTCGACAATTTGCATGATATAGATAAATTGACGAAAACGTATATGCTTCTAGCCTCTCATCAGTAGTGATATTTTCAATTTTAAAAAAACTATTTTTAGTGATGATATTTTCAGTTATAAAAAAAAAACTATTTTTATTGATGATATTTTCAATTTTTTTTAAAAAAACTATTTTTATAGATGAACCAAAAATCCTTAATTATTTGGTCTTGACATCAATAGAGTGTGACTCATGTTGATCTTGACATCAATAGCGTGTTGCCTGCAATATGGTGTTATTATAATTATAATTATTATTATTTTCATAGTTTCAATTTATTTTGTCATATTTTTATTTTTAATTTGTTTAAGAAATAAAAAAAATTGGCAACTATTTAATTCCAACTTTTCTAATGACATATTTTTTCATACATTCTACATATGTTTAGTTGTAAATCATAGGATTCAAAAGTTTTTTAATACTTTTTTAATTTTTATATTAAATAAAATAAAATAAATAAATTAAAACGAAGAGAGTATCATAATATCTTTACCTATCTATAAAGCTTATTCTATATGCATCAAAGTGATTAAGCAAAACATTAAACATCAATAACAATATAACAATATTGCTCTCATTCTAATCTTTTCACTTGCCTTGGTAAGTGTTCATAGATATTCTCTATGTACCTAATTACTTGTTCACATTTTTTTTTTATAGTTGTCCCTAATTACTTGTCCATTTTGACAAATCAAAAAGGGACAATATAATTATCTATTATACCCTCAATTAATTACTTTGAAAAATGTACAATTTCTTGAGAATCTTAAAATTTTTAATCCATTCACTTCATAATTAATAGGGGTAAAAGGGTAAATTCACTATGTCAATAATTGACTTCTTAATAAGTGTGTCAATTTAAAAGTGAACAAGTAATTATGGACATATGGAGTAATTAATTACTTATAAGCCTCCCTATGGGAAGTAAGTGTACATTAGTTATTATATTATTTATTGTTGCTATATTATTTTCGTTTACATTGTTTTCAACATGATTGTTTTTTATACTTCCGTCGTTCAATAATAATTATTCACTGTACTATTTTGGGATATTCAATAATATTTGTCCACTTTATAAAATCAATAAATAATTTTACACTTAGTTCATAATTTACCCTTATTATTAATTATAGTCATTCTCTATTACATTTTAATTTTCAAGACATCGTATTTATTATATTCCAATGGTGATATATAGTAAAACTATCCTTCTATTTATAATTTCTTAAGAAGTATGCAAAGTAAATAGTGGACAAATATTGTTGGACAGAGGAAGTATTATATTTGTTTTACACATTTGTGTTTTGATATTCTTTAATTGAGTCGAGAGTTTAAAATTGAAAACAACCACTCTATCTTTATAAGATAAGAATGACAATGTATACGCACTTCACTCTCCCCAAATCTCACTTAGCTTGTAAGCTATATTAAACATGTTGTTGTTGCAAGCATCGATGATGGAGGTAGCCAGGTAGGTTAATCTATATATATTATTTTTATTTTATTGATGCAAGAAAAGACCCTGGAGAATATTATTAGAGAGATGTAATGAAAGATAAGTCAAAAGTCTAAAGTAATCCAACATCTTATGCCTTGGTCACATAAAGAGACCAAAATTGATTGTCAAGCAAATCTCTCAAGGTGAGGATCTTGCCCCTGAGCGCTGTCATTATAACGAAGTTGCCTGCCACCCCACACGAATTGTGAACTCTGGAGCCTTTGGTTGCACTTGCATTAAAACTTTTCGAGACTACTATGGAGGATGTTTTTTCGGTTTCATGTGTTTCATCTTCCTGTCAATACAAAAGTCGTTACTCTCCGTGATGTACTATCAAATGCTGAAAAATGCAACTTCTTTTTGAGTGTTTCAATCCCTTTAATTTACTCTACGACAGGAAGATCATCGATATATCCAAATACAAGGATGAACAACTTCAGTTTCGAGGTAAAAG